>NW_026652283.1:80567064-80579031 GCF_009828535.3 Hylobates moloch | reverse complement strand
ATATATATATATATATATATATATATATATAGTTTTGTACACCGGATGTGAAGACTTTATGTTTATTTGAGACAGGGTCTCACTCTGTCACCCAGACTGAAGTGCAGTGGCACAATCGTGGCTCAGTGCAGCCTCAACAATCCAGGCTCAAGTGATCCTCCCACCTTAGCCTCCTGAGTAGCTGGGACCACAGATACCCACCACCAAGCCCAGCTAATTTTTTTTTTTTTGAGACGGAGTCTTGCTCTGTCGCCCAGGCTGGAGTGCAGTGGCGCAATCTTGGCTCACTGCAACCTCCGCCTCCCGGGTTCACGCCATTCTCCCGCCTCAGCCTCTCCGAGTAGCTGGGACCACAGGGAGGCGGAGGTTGCAGTGAGCCAAGATTGCGCCACTGCAACCTCCGCCTCCCGGGTTCACGCCATTCTCCCGCCTCAGCCTCTCCGAGTAGCTGGGACTACAGGCGCCCGCCACCACGCCCGGCTAATTTTTTGTATTTTTGGTAGAGACGGGGTTTCACCGTGGTCTCGATCTCCTGACCTCGTGATCTGCCCGCCTCGGCCTCCCAAAGTGCTGGGATTACAAGCGTGAGCCACCGCGCCCGGCCAATTTTTTAAAATTTTTTGGGCTGGGCATGGTGGCTCACAGCTGTTATCCCAACACTTTCAGAGGCCAAGGCAGGTGGATCACTTGAGGTCAGGAGTTCAAGACCAGCCTGACCAACATGGCAAAGCCCTGTCTCTACTAAAAATATAAAAATTAGCCGGGCGTGGTGGCATGCACCTGCAATCCCGTCTATTCAGGAGGCTGAGGCAGGAGAATCACTTGAATCCGGGGGGCAGAGGTTGCAGTTAGCCAAGATCAGCCTGCGCAACAGAGCAAGACTCCACCACCCTGTAACCACACTTTGGGAGGCCGAGGTGGGACGAGGTCAGAGATCGAGACCATCCTGGCTACACATGAAACCTTGTCTCTACAAACAAAAAAAAATGTGTAGAGATGGGATCCCACTATGTTGCCCAAGCTGGTTTTTTGTTTTGTTTTGTTTTTGTTTTGTTTTTTTGAGATAGAGTCTTGCTCTTATGCCCAGGCTGCAGTGCAGTGGCGTGACACAGCTCACTGCAACCTCTGCCTCCCGGGTTCAAGTGATTCTCCTGCCTCAGCCTCCCAAGTAGCTGGGATTACAGGTGCCCGCCACTACACCTGGCTAATTTTTGTATTTTTAGTAGAGACGGGGTTTCACCATGTTGGCCAGGCTGGTCTCAAACTCCTGACTTCAAGTGATCCATCCTCCTTGGCTCCCAAAGTGCTGGGATTACAGGCGTGAGCCACTGCACCTGGCCCCCAGGCTGGTCTTTAACTCATGGGCTCAGGCAATCCTCGCACCCTGGCCTCCCAAAGTGCTAGGATTACAGGTGTGAGCCACTGCACCCGGTCCTGAACCTTTATAAAGGGTGAAAGGACATAAACATGCACACGAAATTATAAGCTGAAAGGAAAAACCTAGCTATTTCCCCTCCAATCACAATCTTACCTGTAATAAGCACTTGATCCGTTCCCCAGGAGTCATGATTCCTGTGGTGAATACGCCAGATAACATCCCAGCTGCAAAAAGCTGGGGATAGCTGCATTGAAAACAAAAAGCAGAAGCAAGCACCTGTGACTAACCACCGAGGACAGAGGCCAATCCCAGCAAAGAGGACAGTTTTGTAAGAAAAAAATAAGTACTTGGACTGGGTAGAAGCCTAGCCACAAATGAATCAGATTTTGCACAAAAACTCAGTTCTAGGTATATTTTAATGTCAAATTTCCCAGAGCAAGGGTCTCAGTGGCAAGAGCAATGGGAGTCTGGCCACAAGGTCCACCCCATGTGGTGTACGCTCAGAATCCCTTACCTGTAAGAGAAGTTTTATAGTAAAACATGGCTTCCATCCTTACACCTGCCAGGCACAGTGACTATGGACAAGTTTCCAGGCCTCTCTGAGCCTCAATTCCCCATAGTTAACGTGCTGGGGTTTTTGTAGGGGATGTCTCTAACCCAGGATCTGGACTTTAATCTCCCCCAGTAGTTCCCCTCCAGTCTCACTTCCCCTGGATTACCAAGGGCCTGAGAACACTCTAAGCCAAGACTCAAGCAGGACAGCTTCAAGGCCAAGGAGGATGGCTGTGGCCACCTCTAAAGGCTAAGGAATAGCCAAGGCAACTGCATGCAATGTGCTGTAAGATGCTGAGAAAGGACCAGACAGGGATGATACCCAGGCAGGCATGACAGGTCCTGTGGCCCCTGTACAGGGAAATAGTCCCCCAGTGGCAAGAGGTATGGGTCTTCATTCTGGCCCCCACAGAATGAACAACCCTGAGTATAAACAGCAGTCTGAGGCTCCTACCACCTATCACCCACAGCTGTCTGTGCCACATCTGGCATCTCCTTTTCTTTTCTTTTCTTTCTTCTTTTTGTTTGTTTGTGTTTGTTTTGAGACATGGTCTCACTCTGTCCCCAGGCTGGAGTGCAGTGAAGCGATCTCGGTTCACTGAAACCTCCACCTCCTGGATTCAAACAATTCTCCTGCCTCAGCTCCAGAGTAGCTGGGATTACAGGAAACTGCCACCACACCCAGCTAATTTTTGTATTTTTAGTAGAGACAGAGTTTCACCATGTTAACTAGGATGGTCTCGAACTCCTGACCTCAAGTGATCCACCCACTTCGGCCTCCCAGAGTGCTAGGGTTACAGCATGAGCCACTGTGCCCGGCCCTTTTTTTTTTTTTTTTGAAACGGGGTCTTGCTCTGTTGCCCAGGCTGGAGTGCAGTGGCGCAATCTCAGCTCACTGCAGCCTCCATCTCCTGGGCTCAAGTGACCTTCCCACCTCAACTTCCTGAGTAGCTGGGACTACAGGCAAGCCTGGCTAATTTTTGCATTTTTGTAGAGACAGAGTTTCGCCATGTTGCCCAGGTTGGTCTCGAACTCCTGGGCTCAAGTGATCCTCCTGCCTTGGCCTCCCAAAGTGCTGGGATTACAGGTGTGAGCCACTGTGCCTGGCTACCTCCTTTTCTTTCTGGGATTAGCAATACCAGCATGGTTTGGAGGCAATGGGGCACAAAGTTACATTCAGCATTTCAACAGAGTTCCACAATTTAGCAACTGTTACTGAAAAACTTCACACACCGTCCTAAGCTTCGGTGCACTCTTGACCCCAAGCCTCCAACAACTGAGCCTTCAGGTCAGTCCCATCCAACAAGGAGCTTATGAACAGATGCCAAATGGGGCTAGAGGGACATCCACTGTAAAGAGCTCACTCCAGGCAGGGCACCAGTTTCAACAGCGCTATTTCTCCCTGCATTCACCCCAGGCAGGGCTCATGCATCTACCTCAGGCACACAGCCAAGCTGACTGAACAGTCAAGAGACTTGCTTTCCAACACGGCCATCTTCACAGTCCCAGTTCACATGGCTATCCCTGAGGAGTCCTCTCAGCAACTAAATTCTCCCTATGAGACCAACATGCTCCATTTTCCCCATAATACCCAACCCTAGGCTCAGCAAACCTCATCTCTTGGGACTGGAGACTGTCTCTGAATAGGATCTCTGTGTGTGCACAGGGCGTCATGTGGATACTCAATGGCTGCCTGGGCTATTCTCCCACTCCCCACCCCCATCTCCATCCCAGGGAGGCATCTTTGAGAGCTAGACCCTCCTGGACTTCCACCCCAAGGCCCTGGTAACACTCCTTTCCATACCATCCCCAAACACCATTCCAGGGAGGTGAACACAGCAGGGCTGACAGGATTGTGGGAGTGGGGTCCTGAGTGTCTTAACTTTGTTCAGTCAGGAAGACTGTTTCTCTGAGTGCTGACATGACTGTACAGGAACACAGCCCATAGACCAAAGTACCAGAGGTGACCCCACGGGGGTCATGCATGGCCCTGATACATCCGTGAGCTGGCACACATGCTAAAAGACCAGGCGCTCAGAGAGGGCATGTGTCTGTGGGACACAAGGACTACCAATGGGCAAATGCAGCTCCAAAACAACCCCATCCACGTTTCAGGACACTTGCAGCTATTTATAGAATCTAGGGACATTCACGAGAGTCACAAGGATCCCAGAAATAGAGTTTCACTCTACAAGCACCTCCATCTACATCCTAGACCCTCACTCAGCCTGCTGTGGCCTGAAGTGGTGACAGAATACAACCGCATGGTGCCCTGGACTTCCTCCCTTGAGCTCCTGGATCTGAGGGCAGGCCAGCCTCTGTGGCTCCTGTACTGCCTATAGCCCCTCCCAGGGGTTGGTACCCTGACAGCTCAGATTGTGGATACCTTTTCTTTTCTTTTTTTTTTTTTTGAGACGGAGTCTCGCTCTGTCGCCCAGGCTGGAGTGCAGTGGCGCGATCTCAGCTCACTGCAAGCTCCGCCTCCCGGGTTCACGCTGTTCTCCTGCCTCAGCCTCCCGAGTAGCTGGGACTACAGGCGCCCACCACCATGCCCGGCTAATTTTTTTTGTATTTTCAGTAGAGATGAGGTTTCACTGTGGTCTCGATCTCCTGACCTCGTGATCTGCCCGCCTCGGCCTCCCAAAGTGCTGGGATTACAGGTGTGAGCCACCATGCCTGGCCTTGTGGATACCTTTTCACCCAATATTTCCACTCAGAATTCCCCCGCATCCTGAGAAGTCTCTGTTTTCACTAACTACTTTGTAAATTCGTAACTATAATTCTGTCTCAGGTGACTCTTCATACCCAAATCCAACTTCTTAAAGTTTATTAAAGGAAAACACATTAACTTATTCCATTTTAACAGAGAAACCAATACCTGAAATCTTTATAGTCATATTAGCATGTTGTAAAAATGAAGCACAACAAAAGTTGGAACCTTCTCTTCTCTCAATCAGGTGATAGAAAGCAAGGCTGCTCTTGTCTTTAGGGCAGCACCAGGTGCTGCCTATGACATGTCACATACATTTAAGCATTCAGACCTCTCAACAGCCTCGTGGGGTTGGTATTACAAATCTCTCCAGTAATTGATACTACCTTATAAAAGAAATATGAGGCCGGGCGCGGTGGCTCACGCTTGTAATCCCAGCACTTTGGGAGGCCGAGGGGGGCAAATCACGAGGTCAGGAGATCGAGACCACGGTGAAACCCCGTCTCTACTAAAAATACAAAAAATTAGCCGGGCGTGGTGGCGGGCGCCTGTAGTCCCAGCTACTCGGAGAGGCTGAGGCAGGAGAATGGCATGAACCCGGGAGGCGGAGCTTATAGTGAGCCGAGATTGCACCACTGCACTCCAGCCTGGGTGACAGAGTGAGACTCTGTCTCAAAAAAAAAAAAAAGAAATATGAAAAACTGGTCAGGTGTGGTGGCTTACACCTTTAATCCTAGCACTTTGGGAGGCCAAGGCAAGAGAATTGCTTGGCTCCAGGAGTTCAAGACCAGCCTGGGCAAGATAATGAGACCCGCCCCCCACCCCCAACCATCTCTACAAAAAATTTAAAAATTAGCCCAGAGTGGTAGTGTGTGCCTGTAGTCCCAGCTACTTGGGGGGCTGAGGCAGAAGAATCACTTGAGCCCAGGAGTTCAAGGTTACAGTGAGTCGCGATTACACCACTGCATTCCGTCCTGGGTGACAAAGAAAGACCCCATCTCAAAAACTCAAGTAGTTGGGCCGGGCACGGTGGCTCATGCCTGTAATCCCAGCACTTTGGGAGGCTGAAGGGGGTGGATCACGAGGTCAGGAGATCGAGACCATCCCGGCTAACATGGTGAAACCCCGTCTCTATTAAAAATACAAAAAAAAAAAAAAATTAGCCGGGCGTGGTGGCGGGCGCCTATAGGCCCAGCTAGTTGGGAGGCTGAGGCAGGAGAATGGCGTGAACCTGGGACGTGGAGCTTGCAGTGAGCCGAGATCGCGCCACTGCACTCCAGCCTGGGCGACAGAGCAAGACTCAGTCTCAAACAAACAAACAAAAAAATTAAAAATTAAAAAAATTAAAAACTCAAGTACTACTTCATGTATAACTCCCAGGAGTTGGGCCAGGCACAGTGGCACACGCCTGAAATCCCAGCACTTTGGGAGGCCGAGGTGGGTGGATCACCCGGGGTCAGGAGTTCGCAACCAGCCTAACATGGCGGAAACCCCCTCTCTACTAAACATACAAAAAAAAAATTAGCCAGGTGTGGTGGCGCATGCCTGTAATCCGAGCTACTTGGGAGGCTAAGACAGGAGAATTGCTTGTACCTGGGAGGCGGAGGTTGCAGTGAGCCGAGATCGCGCCATTGCACTCCAGCCTGGGCAAAAAGAGCGAAACTCTGTCTCAAAAAAGAAAGAAAAAAAAACTCCCAGGAGTCAGGCTTAGGGGCCCAGGATGACCCACCGAGCTTCTTTTTTTTTTTTTTGAAATGGAGTCTTGCTCTGTTGCTCAGGTTGGAGTGCAGTGGTGCCATCTCGGCTCACTGCAACCTCTGCCTCCCAAGTTCAAGCGATTCTCCTGCCTCAGCCTCCCAAGTAGCTGGGAGTACAGGTGCCCACCACAACGTCCAGCTAATTTTTTTGTATTTTTAGTAGACACAGGGTTTCGCCATGTTGGCCAAGCTGGACTCGAACTCCTGACCTCAGGTGATCCACCTGCCTCAGTTTCCCAAAGTGCTAGGATTACAGGTATGAGCCACCGTGCCCTGCCCAAGTTTCTTTATTTTAACCCATGTCACACTACCAGGCAGAACAGCAAGTGCTCCTGACCTGTAAGTACTCACCTGAGCACATCTTCTGGGTGTTTCTGTTGTAGTTTCTTCCCCAAACCAAACCCAAAGAAGCACACAGCAAACATGGGAGTGACCCCGATGATAGGGGCAGCCATTCCCCGATATAGCCCCGTGATGCCCTGCAAGGAATCACAGAAGCAGAAGCTGTTTACAGACACCACCACCTTTTAAATCACTTAAAGAGGAAAGCAGTGTGTCCTCCAACCTGTGGCTTCCTTCACCTCTTCTTGAAGCAACGAGAACTTTAAATGGAAAAAAATCTCCCACATTTATCAGAAATAATTTTCCTATTATGCTGGAGAAACTGAAGGCAGTTTCCATTCTCAAAGGCAATCTGTTTTTGTTTTGGGGGCTTTTTATTTCAGATTGGGTCTCACTCTGTCGCCCAGGCTGGGGTGCAGTGGTGCAATCACAGCTCATCACAGCCTTGATCCCCTGGGCTCAAGTGATCCTCCCATCTCAGTCTCCCAAGTAGCTGGGACTACAGGCATGTGCCACCATGCCCAGCTAATTTTTGTATTTTTTGTAGAGACAGGGTTTTGCCATGTTGCCCAAGCTGATCTCAAACTCCTGGGCTCAAGTGATCCTCCTGCCTTGGCCTATTAAAGTGCTGGGATTATAGGCATGAGCCACTGCGCCCGGCCAGCAATCTGCTAATATGTAGCATACCCTTTCACCTGGAAATATTTTGTGTGGAAAATTTATTGCAAGGAATTTATTCTAGGGAAATACTCAGAGGTATAAAAAGAATAACCTCAGGCATTTATAAGGTACCAAAATTTGGGGGAAAAAAAACAAAAGCTGCCAAATAGGAGATAAAATAAACTCCATAAATGGAGTCACATGGCCAAGAAATCACATTGTAACATGAGAAAAGATTATTAAGTTAAAAAAAAAAAAAGCTACAAAACAGGATACACAATATGATCTAGCTTCTTTGGGGTAAGATTACAAGTGATTAAGAAAATGTTTTATGGCCGGGCGCGGTGGCTCACGCTTGTAATCCCAGCACTTTGGGAGGCCGAGGCGGGCGGATCACGAGGTCAGGAGATCGAGACCACAGTGAAACCCCGTCTCTACTAAAAATACAAAAAAAATTAGCCGGGCGTGGTGGCGGGCGCCTGTAGTCCCAGCTACTCGGAGAGGCTGAGGCAGGAGAATGGCGTGAACCCGGGAGGCAGAGCTTGCAGTGAGCCGAGATTGCGCCACTGCACTCCAGCCTGGGTGACAGAGCGAGACTCCGTCTCAAAAAAAAAAAAAAAAAAAAAAAAAAAAAAAAGAAAATGTTTTATATTTTCCAGGTATTAAGATGGGACTTTTGTTAGAACTGCACAGCAATTTTCACTAGTACAGTTTAGTAATGAAAGGGAAGATGAGCCTGGGCAGCATAGCAAGACCCTGTTTCTACAAAAACAAATAAAAAATAAAAGTTAGCCAGACGTGGTGGTGTGTGCCTGTAGTCCTAGGTAGTCAGGAGGCTGAGTTGGGAGAATAACTTGAGCCAAGGAGTTCAAGGCTGCAGTGAGCTATGATCTTGCCACTGTACTCCACCCTGGGTGACAGAGTGAGACCCTATCTCTAGAAAAAAAAAAAAAAGTGAATTATGTGGTAACCAATAAATAATTAGACAGACAGACAAATACATAAATAGCCTACCAAACAAGGTAGTAAACAAGGAGGAAGATTCAGGACCTGGGAGACCAGCGGGCCAGTCCAAGAGAGATGAAATGCGTTTCTAGGATGGCACAGGGTGCAGTGGATCTGGTAAGCAGTTAGTCCACAAGGGAGTAGAGGACTCCAAAAGCGACGTTTCCAAGAAAAACAGAACAAGGCCAGGTGCCGTAGCTCACGCCTGTAATTCCAGCACTTTGGGAGGCCAAGGAAGGCGGATCACAAGGTAGGAGATCAAGACCATCATGGCCAACATGGTGAAACCCCGTCTCTACTAACAATACAAAAATTAGCTGGGTATGGTGGTGCATGCCTGTAATCCCAGCTACTCAGCAGCTGAGGCATGAGAGTCGCTTGAACCTGGGAGGCAAAGGTTGCAGTAAGCCAAGATTGTGCCACTGTACTCCAGCCTGGCAACACAGCAAAACTCCATCTCAAAAAAACAAAACTAAACTAAAACAAAAACAGAAAAAAACAACACACACTAGAACAACAGAAAATAACTCCTTAGGCAGTGTGTAGCAAACCAAACAGAAAGGTACACTACAGAGCATTTAGGGTACAGAATGACAGAGACAGTGATTCAAAGACAAACAAAACAAAAGATTTAACATGATTATTAACCCAATCCCAAGGGAAACAAGAAGTTACACAAGGAATGGAATGCACATCATACTTCATACTTACTTAAGAGCAAAAATATATATAAAGTTGTAATCATGAAAATGGTGAACTGGATTAAACCACAAAGGGTGATAAAATCATATGGATGGGCAGGGCAGAAGGAGGGGATAGGGAGAGTAAGAACTAAAATATAAAATAATCTACCACAAATAGGTAGCTAAAAATATAAAAATGTATAAAATATAATAGTAATGGCCAGGCGCGGTGGCTCATGCCTGTAATCCCAGCACTTTCAGAGGCCAAGGCGGGCAGATCACCTGAGGTCGGGAGTTCGAGACCAGCCTGACCAACATGGAGAAACCCCGTCTCTACTAAAAATACAAAATTAGCCAGGCGTGGTGGCACATGCCTGTAATCCCAGCTACTAGGGAGGCTGAGGCAGGAGAATCGCTTGAACCTGGGAGGTGCAGGTTGCAGTGAGCCGAGATCGCGCCATTGCACTCCAGCCTGGGCAACAAGAGTAAAACTCCGTCTCAAACAAAAAATAATAATAATAATAAAAATAAATAAAATAAAATATAATAGTAAATGTATATTATGTAGATAGGTGGAAACAGCATAAACAACTGAAAAAATTGAAAGTAGTTGCCTCTGGAGAATGAAGGAAAGAGATAAATATCACTTTGTTACTTTGTCATGAGCTTCTCAGTAACAAATGAAGTGCCTGTATCAGGGCCTGTAATCCCAGGTACGCAGGAGGCTGAGATGGGAGGATCACCTGAGCCCAGGAGTTCAAGACCAGCCTGGGTAAAATAGCGAGACCCCATCTCAAAACCATTTTTTTTAAACAAATACAAAAAACTTTTAAAGTTTCTCCTTATAGAGAGTAGCAGGAGAATCAGGGTGAGGCTGCACAATAAGAGGGCTCCACAGACCCAAGCTGAAGAACCTGCCTCACTGCACACCCTGGGTATCCAAACTTTCTTTTCAGAATCAAAGCGGCACAACTGTACCTGTCAGCATTCCTCCTAATTCCTGCAAAAGCCTAAACTGCTACAGGCTGCAGGTGGACTCCAAGAACAAAGTACAGAGGCAGTAAATGGGAAAAGGACAGAGATCTGAGGAGGATCTACAAAAGTAGCATATGACAAAGTCCATTCAAAGCCATTCCCACAGCTCCCTACATGAGCTAAAAGGATGACCAGGTCCTGAGAGGTCAAGCGCATTCCTCCTGAACAACTTGTCTAGTCTTCCTTCCACTAGAATGGCCAACCCAGTTCCATGTAGCACAACCTACAGACCCCTGCCTGGCAGCTCCAGAAAGCAGAAAGCTCAAATCTGGCACAGCAAAAACCAGGACATGCACAAATATGGACTAAGGAAGCCTATTCAACTCTTCAAAGACTTGGGTTTATAAAAGACATTCTCACCACAACTTCAGGACCCAGCACATTGCCCACCCCTAGGCAGGTGCTCAATAACATCTAATGACCAAGAGGCAGGTAAGCCTACCTTCCTTCTGTAAGGGTAGAGGACTCTAAGTGGACCTGAAGCCTAGAACCTCCATCAGACACTGCTCAGACTCCACCCTGGGCACTAGAGATGTAAGGAGGAGGAGCTTAAAGACTAAAGAACAAGGCCAGCTTCCATGGCTCACGCCTGTAATCCCAGCACTTTGGGAGGCCAAGGAGGGCGGATCACGAAGTCAGGAGTTCAAGACCAGCCTGGCCAATATGGTGAAACCCCATCTCTACCAAAAATACAAAAATTAGTCGGGCATGGTGGCAGACGCTTATAGTTCCAGCTACTTGGGAGGCTGAGGCAGGGAGAATCGCTTGAACCAGGCAGGCGGAGGTTGCAGTGGGCTGAGATCGTGCCACTGCACTCCAACCTCGGTGACAGAATGAGACTCCGTATTAAAAAAAAAAAAAAAAAGAAGAAGAAGAAGAAGGGCAGGCCGGGCGTGGTGGCTCTTATCTGTAATTCCAGCACTTTGGGAGGCTGAGGCAGGCAGATCACCTGAGCTCAGGAGATTGAAACCAGCTGGCCAACATGGCGAAACCCATCTCTACTAAAAATATAAAAATGAGCTGGGCATTGTGGCAGGTGCCTGTAATCCCAGCTACTTGGGAGGCTGAGGCAGGAGAATCGCTTGAACCCAGGAGGCGGAGGTTGCAGTGAGCCAAGATCGCACCACTGCACTCCAGTATGAGTGGCAGAACAAGACTCCATCTCAAAAAAAAAAAAAAAAGAAGGGTAGCACCACCTCACTCAAGGACAGTTGGGCAGGCACTGCCTCAAGATCTTTCTAAGCCAGATGCGGTGGCTCATGCCTGTAATCCCAGCACTTTGGGAGGCTGAGGTGGGCAGATCACAAAGTCAGGAGTTTGAGACCAGCCTGGCCAACATGGTGAAACCCCATTTCTACTAAAAACACAAAAATTAGCTGGGCATGGTGGCAGGTGCCTGTAATCCCAGCTACACGGGAGGCTGAGGCAGGAGAATCACTTGAACCCGGGAGGCAGTTTGCAGTGACCGAGATTGCACCACTGCACTCCAGGCTGGGCAGCCGAGCAAGACTCTGTCTCAAAATAAATAAATAAATAATAAAAAGTTTAAAAAGATCTTCCTTCTGGCCAGGCGCAGTGGCTCACGCTTGTAATCCCAGCACTTTGGGAGGCTGAGGCAGGCGGATCACGAGGTCAGGAGATTGAGACCACGGTGAAACCCTGTCTCTACTAAAAATACAAAAAAATTAGCCAGGCGTGGTGGCGGGCGCCTGTAGTCCCAGCTACTCGGAGAGGCTGAGGCAGGAGAATGGCGTGAACCTGGGAGGCGGAGCTTGCAGTGAGCCGATATTCCGCCACGATGGCACTCCAGCCTGGGTGACAGAGCGAGACTCTGTCTCAAAAAAA
>NW_026652283.1:80535851-80566664 GCF_009828535.3 Hylobates moloch | reverse complement strand
AAAAAAAAAAAAAAAAAAGAAAGTTATATTTTAGGCCAGGCGCAGTGGCTCAGGCCTGTAATCCCAGCACTTTGGGAGGCCGAGGTGGGCGGATCGCTTGAGGTCAGGAGTTTGAGACCTGCCTGACCAACATGGAGAAACTCTGTCTCTACTAAATATACAAAATTAGCCAGGCATGGTGGTGCATGCCTATAATCCCACTCAGGAAGCTGAGGCAGGAGAATCACTTGAACCAAGGAGATGGTTCAAGAGGTTGCGGTGAGCCAAGATTGTGCCATTGCACTCCAGACTGGGCAACAAGAGTGAAACTCTGTCTCAAAAAAAAAAAAAAGAGGCCGGGCGCGGTGGCTCAAGCCTGTAATCCCAGCACTTTGGGAGGCCAAGGCGGGCGGATCACGAGGTCAGGAGATCGAGACCATCCTGGCTAACACGGTGAAACCCCGTCTCTACTAAAAATACAAAAAAATTAGCCGGGCGTGTTGGCGGGCACCTGTAGTCTCAGCTACTCAGGAGGCTGAGGCAGGAGGATGGCGTGAACCCGGGAGGCAGAGCTTGCAGTGAGCCGAGATTGCGCCACTGCACTCCAGCCTGGGGGACAGAGCAAGACTCTGTCTCAAAAAAAAAAAAAAAAAAAAAAAAGTTATATTTTAGGAAGCAAAGGAAAAGATCTCAACGAGGTCTTTAAGACCTGTGTTAATGAAGTTATTTTTTATTATTATTATTAATATTATTATTATTTTGAGACAGAGTTTTACTCTTTTTGCCCAGGCTGGAGTGCAATTAGCCAGGCATGATGGCACACGCCTGTAATCTCAGCTACTCAGGAAGCTGAAGCAGGAGAATCGCTTGAGCCTGGAAGGCAGAGGTTGCAGTGAGCCAAGTTCATGCCACTGTAGTCAAGCCTGGGCGACAGAGTGAGACCGTGTCTCAAAATATATATATATAATAATAATAATAATAACTCCAAACCAATCTAATGTCCCTGTCTAGGGGAACTGGAGACTGATAGCTTCTCTCAGTGTTTCTAGGACTGGCTGACTTTTCCTTCAGACTTCATTCACATGCACTTCTGACATGGATCCCTATCAAACTGACTGATCCAGATGCAGGTATACATTTTCTTTTTTCTTTTTCTTTCTTTGAGACAGAGTTTCGCTCTTGTTGCCCAGGCTGGAGTGCAATGGTGCAGTCTCAGCTCACTGCAGTGTGGGCGAAGGATTACCTAGGTGCCGAGGCAAGAGACTGAAGGCACAAACTGTTTCTGTATAATAAAGAAAATAGAATAGTTATAATACAAATTAGATATAGAGATGATCATGGACATTATCAATCATTAGTATAAACATTATTAATCATTAGCTTTTAATATTACTCTTTGTTGTATTACTAATACAAACAAGAAATAACCGGCAGGTATAGGGTCAGGTGCTGAAGGGACATTGTGAGAAGTGACCAAGAAGGCAAGAGGTGAGCCCTCTGTCACGCCCGCATAAGGGCCGCTTGAGGGCTCCTTGGTCAAGCAGTAATGCCAGTGCCTGGGAAGGCACCCGTTACTTAGCAGACCATGAAAGGGAGTCTCCTTTCCTTGGAGGAGTTAGGGAACACTCTACTCCACCAGCTTCTTGTAGGAGGCTGGATATTATCCAGGCCTGCCCACAGTTATCTGGAGGCCTAAACCCCTCCCTGTGATGCTGTGCTTCAGTGGTCACGCTCCTTGTCCACTTTCATGTTCCTCCCATACTCCTGGTTCCTCTTTGATCTCGCTCTGTCACCCAGGCTGGAGTAAAGTGGTGCAATCTCGGCTCACTGCAAGCTCCACCTCCTGGGTTCAGGGGCCATTCTCCTGCCTCAGCCTCCCAAGTAGCTGGGACTACAGGCGGCCGCCACCACGCCCAGCTAATTTTTTGTATCTTTTTTAGTACAGATGTGGTTTCACCATGTTAGCCAGGATGGTCTCGATCTCCTGACCTTGTGATCCACCTGCCTCAGCCTCCCAAAGTGCTGGGATTACAGGCCTGAGCCACCACACCCGGCCCGATCTTTCTTATAAGTGCATAGAGGAAAATGCTGACATATGCTGCCTTCCCTCTCTGCTTCGGCTACCTGAAACAGAAGGGCTCCCTGTCCCATGATCATGTGATTTGCCTGATCTCATCAATCACTTGGACAACTCACCCTCCTTACCCTGCCCTCTTATCTTTTTTTTTTTTTTTTTGAGACGGAGTCTCGCTTTGTCGCCCAGGCTGGAGTGCAGTGGTGTGATCTCGGCTCACTGCAAGCTCTGCCTCCTGGATTCAGGCCATTCTCCTGCCTCAGCCTCCCGAGTAGCTGGGACTACAGGCGCCCGACACTGCGCCTGGCTAATTTTTTGTATTTTTAGTAGAGATGGGGTTTCACCGTGTTAACCAGGATGGTCTCGATCTCCTGACCTCGTGATCCACCCACCTCAGCCTCCCAAAGTGCTGGGATCACAGGCGTGAGCCACTGCGCCCAGCCGCCCCCTTGTCTTGTATTCAATAAATATCAGTGCACCCAGCCATGCAAGGCCACTACCAGTCTCCACGTCTTGGTAGTGGTCCCCCTGGCCCAGCTGTTTTCTCTTTATCTCTTTGTCTTGTGTCTTTACTTCTTATGTTCTCTCGTCTCCGCACATGGGGAAAACATCCACTAAGCCCCATAGGGCTGGACCCTACACTGCAACCTCCCCCTCTTGGGATCAAGCAATTCTCGTGCCTCAGCCTCCCAAGTAGCTGGGACTACAGGCGCATGCCACCATGCCCAACTAATTTTTGTATTTTTAGTAGAGATGGGGTTTCACCATGTTGGCCAGGGTGGTCTCGAACTCCTGAACTCAGGCAATCCACCCACCTTGGCCTCCAAAAGTGCTGGGATTATATGCGTAAGCCACCATGACTGGCCTTTTTTGTTTTTCAGGCAGGGTCTCACTCTGTCACCCAGGTTGGAGTGCAGTGGTGCAATCTTGGCTCACTGCAAACACTACCTCCTGGTAGTGATCCTCCCACCTCAATCTCCTGAGTGGCTGGGACTACAGATGTACATGCGCCACCATGCCCCTCTAATTTTTGCATTTACTGTAGAGATGACACTCTCTACATGTTGCCCAGGCTCGTCTTAAACTCCTGACCTCAAGTGATCCACCTGCCTTGGCCCCCAAAGTGCTAGGATTAGAGGCGTGAGCCACCGCGCCTAGCTCAGATGTACATTTTCTTCCATTTCACATCTCAATTATTACTCACTAGTTCTCTGTCATCTAAATTCCATCTTCCAAAAGAGAGAACCATTTTATTAGCTTTAGTCATCTGTATAAAACAGTAGCTAGAACTATTAGAGACTCCAAAGCAGATGACAACAGGCGGGCACAAAGTGGCATGGTGAAGGAGCAGCAACTGTGAGCTAGCTGTCCAGCAGAACCACACAGTTAACCTACTCTCCTTGCGGGTAACAAATCAACCCTGTGAATGTGTTCTAAGAGGAATGCCCAGCACCATATACCAACCTCTCTAAAAAGAGTCTTCCGGAAACAGTCAAAGGTCCCAGAGTACATGGGAGGCTGTCCAGGCAAACTCGGTGGCTGTGTCTGCAGTCGGACCTGAAACCGGAAGTTAAAATGCAGTCACCTACCAGAATCAGAACTGCCTGTCAGCAGCAATGGCCCCACTGTCTGCCAAACTGAACAGGGAAGGCTGTACCTATATACATGTCTTTAGCATTCACTTAACCTGCTGGATTCAAACTTCTCTTTCATTTCATTAGTACTTCATTCCTTTCATTGGCAAATAATATCCCATCGTATGAATAAATCACATTTTGTATGCCTGCCTATTCATCAGTTGATAGACATTTGTGTTTTTCCTTTTTGATTATTATGAATAATGCTGCTATAAACATTTGTGTACAAGTTTTTTGTGTGGATATATGTTTTCAGTTCTCTTCGGTATTGTATTGGTCAGAATTCTCCAGAGAAACAGAACCAACAGGAGATATATATCAAGAGATTTAGTATAAGCAATTGGCTCATACAATTATAAAGGTTGAGAAGGCCCAAGATCTGTAGTCGGCAAGTTTGAGACCCAAAAAGAACCAATGATTCAGTTCAAGTCTGAAGGCAGGAAAAGACTAATGTCCCACCTCAAGTATTCAGGCAGGAGTTCCCTCTTACTTGCAGGGAAGTGTCAGTCAGCCTTTTGATCTATTTAGGCCTTCAACTGGATGAGGTCCACTCACATTAGGGAGGACAATTAGCTTTAATCAGTCTACAAATTCAAATGTTAATATCCAAAACCACCCTCACAAGCACACTCAGGATAATGTGTGACCAAATATCTAGGTACTCTGTGGCCTAGTCAAGGTGACACATAAAATTAACCATCACAGGTATTTATCCACTAGCATAATTTCTTTCTTTTTTTTTTTTTTTTTTTGAGACGGAGTCTCGCTCTATCGCCCAGGCTGGAGTGCAGTGGCGCAATCTCAGCTCACTACAAGCTCCACCTCCCGGGCTCACGCCATTCTCCTGCCTCAGCCTCTCCTAGTAGCTGGGACTACAGGCACCCGCCACCACGCCCGGCTAATTTTTTGTATTTTTAGTAGAGACGGGGTTTCACCGTGGTCTCGATCTCCTGACCTCGTGATCCACCCGCCTCGGCCTCCCAAAGTGCTGGGATTACAAGCGTGAGCCACCGCGCCCGGCCTTTTTTTTTTTAAGCTATCATAGTGGGTATGAGGTGGTATGCCATTGTGATTTTGATTTGCATTTCCATGATGGATAACGACATTGAACAACTTCTCACACGCTTATTAGCCCATCTTATTCAGAGAAATGCCTATTTAGGTCCATGACTGGGTGTGGTGTCTCACATCTGTAATCCCAGCACTTTGGGAGGCAGAGGTGGAAGGATCACTTGAGGACAGGAGTTCAAGATTACAGAAAGCTATGATGGTGCCACTACACTTCAGATTGGGTAACAGAGCAAGACCTGGTCTCTTTTTATTTATTTATTTTTTTGAGACAGGGTCTCACTCTGTCGCCCATGCTGGAGTGCAGTGGTATGATCTTGGCTCACTTTCACTTCCGCCTCCCAGGCTCAGGTGATCCTCCCACCTCAGCCTCCCAAGTAGCTGGGACCTCAGGTGCATGCCATGCTCGGCTAATTTTGTTTTTTTCGTAGAGATGGGGTTTCACCATGTTGCCCAGGCTGATCTGGAACTCCTGGACTCATATAATCTGCCTGCCTCAGCCTCCCAAAGTGCTACAATTATAGATGTGAGCCACCATGGCCAGCCAAGACCCAGTCTCTTTAAAAAAGAAAAAAAGAAAAAAAGGAGGCCAGGCGCGGTGGCTCACGCCTATAATCCTAGCATTTTGGGAGGCTGAGGTGGGTCAATAACCTGAGGTCAGGAGTTCAAGACCAGCATGGCCAACATGGTGAAACCCCGTCTCTACTAAAAATACAAAAATTAGCCAGGCGTGGTGGCACTCTCCTGTAATCCCAGCTACTTGGGAGGCTGAGGCAGGAGAATCGCTTGAACCCGGGAGGCAGAGGTTGTGGTGAGCCAAGATCGCGCCTTTGCACTTCAGCCTGGGCAACAGACTGAGACTCCTTCTCAAAATAAAATAAAATAAAAAGGAGATTCTCTCTCTCTCTCTCTCTCGACAGGGTCTTTCACTGTCACCCAGGCTGGAGTCTTTGCCCATTTTTAATTGGATTATTTGTCTTTTTTTTTTTTTTTTCTTTGAGGTGGAGTCTTGCTCTGTCACCCAGGCTGGAGTGCAGTGGCTCAATCTCAGTTCACCACAAGCCTCCTGGGTTCAAGTGATTCTCCTGTCTCAACCTCCCTCGTAGCTGGGATTACAGGTGCGTGCCACCACACCCAGCTAACTTTTGCATTTTTTTTTTTTTTAGTAGAGACAGGGTTTCGCTGTGTTGGCCAGACTGGTCTCGAACTTCTGACCTCAGGTGATCCACCCGCCTCGGCCTCCTAAAGTGCCGGGATTACAGGCATAAGCCACTGGCCCAGCCCTGATAAATGTTTATTGTTGTTTTAAGCCATTAAGTTTTGAAGCAAGTTGGTTTTGTTTTTTGGGTTTTTTTGAGACAAGGTCTTGCTCTGTCACCTAAGCTGGCATGCAGTGGCACCATCTTGGCTAACTGCAGCCTTGAACTGCTGGGCTCAAGTGATCCTCCTGCCTCATTGGAGGAAACTGTTAAACCACAATAGATAACTGATATATCCAGTTACTTCTGCAGTCTTTTTTCTGAATTTTATTTTGTTTTGTTTTGTTTTGAGTCAGAGTTTTACTCGTTGCCCAGACTGGAGAGCAATGGCATGATCTTGGCTCACGGCAACCTCTGCCTCCCAAGTTCAAGTGATTCTCCTGCCTCAGCCTCTCAAGTAGCTGGGATTACAGGCATGTGCCACCACTCCCGGCTAATTTTGTATTTGTATATTTATTTTTATTTATTTATTTTTTTTTTGAGATGTAGTTTCACTATTGTTGCCCAGGCTGGACAGCAATGGTGTGATCTGGGCTCACCTCAACCTCTGCCTCCCGGGTTCAAGCAATTCTCCTGCCTCAGCCTCCCAAGTAGCTGGGATTACAGGCATGCACCACCACACCCAGCTAATTTTGTATTTTTAGTAGAGACGGGATTTCTCCACATTGCTCAGGTTGGTCTCGAACGCCCAATCTTAGGTGATCTGCCCGCCTCAACCTCCCAAAGTGCTGAGATTACAGGCGTGAGCCACCATGCCTGGCCTAATTTTGTATTTTTAGTAAAGACGGGGTTTCTCCATGTTGGTCACCTGCTCTCGAACTCCCGACCTCAGGTGATCTGCCCGCCTCGGACCCCCAAAGTGGGATTACAGGCGTGAGCCACCATGCCCAGCCCTTCCTGGATGTTTTTCCTGCTCACTGTTCTGCTTCCAAATCCTTCTCAAGGTTGCTGTTGTACTAACCTTTCCAAAACATCATTTTTACCATGTTGTTTCTTTATTTCTTTAGAATCTCTTAGTCTTGTATTTGTCAGGTCCTTCTATATCATCATTTTTACCATTTTTTAAAATTTCTTTAGAATTTCTTATTCTTGTATTTGTCAGGGCCTTCCATATCAAACCAAGAAGTCCCTCTCTGGGCAACAGAGGTGACATGTAAGTCTGAGGGGTTTATGGGACACAATAGAAATGCCCAGAGGCCACCATACCTTTACATCCAAAATCCCTCACATTGTCCTTCAGATCTCCCATAGTCAGGCATAACCTCCCCTAGCTAGTAGAGAGAGAGAAATGGATCAAAGCTTCTGACTAGACCGGGTACAGTGGCTCACGCCTATAATCCCAGCACTTCAGGAGGCCAAGGCAGGAGGATCACTTGAGGCCACAAGTTTGAGACCAGCCTGCCCAACATGGAGAAACCCCATCTCTACTAAAAATACAAAAATTAGCCAGGCATGGTGGCGGGCACCTGTAATCCCAGCTACTCAGGAGGCTGAGGCAAAAGAATTGCTTGAACTCGGGAGATGGAAGTTGCCATGAGCCAAGGTCCTGCCACTGTACTCCAGCCTGGGTGACAGAGGGAGAGTCTTGTCTCAAAAGAAAAAAAAAAAAAAAAAATTCTGACTAATACCTTTTTGTGATTTTTTTTTCTTTTGAGACAGTGTCTCATCCTGTTGCCCAGACTGGAGTGCAAAGGCTCACTGCAGCCTCAAACTCCTAGGTTCAACTGATCCTCCAGCCTCACCCTCCTGAGTAGCTGGGATTACAGGTGTGCACCACCATGCCCAGCTAATTTTTGTATTTTTATAGACATGAGGTCTTGCCATGTTGCTAAGGCTGCCTTTTTGTGATTTTATATACACTTCATACCTCATACCTGTCTCAACAGGACATCAGCCATCCAAACCAGCAAGAACATTAAAGTCCTTTGCAGGTGGTTTTGTGTTTTTTCTTTTTTTTTTTTTTTTTTTTTGAGACGGAGTCTTGCTCTGTCGCCCAGGCTGGAGTGCAGTGGCGTGATCTCGGCTCACTGCAACCTCCGCCTCCCGGGTTCACGCCATTCTCCTGCCTCAGCCTCTCCGAGTAGCTGGGACTACAGGCGCCCGCCACCACACCCGGCTAATTTTTTGTATTTTTGGTAGAGACGGGGTTTCACCGTGGTCTCGATCTCCTGACCTCGTGATCCGCCCGCCTCGGCCTCCCAAAGTGCTGGGATTACAAGCGTGAGCCACCGCGCCCAGCCTGTTTTTTCTTTTTTTTTTTTTTTTTTTTTTTTTGGGAAGGCGTCTCACTCTGTCACCCAGGCTGGAGTGCAACAGCACAATCTCAGCTCACTGCAACCTTCACCCTGTGGGTTCAAAGGATTCTCCTGCCTCAGCCTCCCAATTAGCTGGGATTATAGGCACCTGCCACCACACCCAGCTAATTTTTTTTAGAGATGGGATTAATTTTTTAGAGATGGGATTTCACCGTGTTGGCCAGGCTGGTCTCGAACTCCTGACCTCAGGTGATCCACCTGCCTCAGCCTCCCAAAGTGCTGGGATTAACAGGCATGAGCCCACCCTGCCTGGCCTAGGTTGTCTTATTTTATAATATGATCCCTACTTGCAAGCCACACTCACCTTCACTCCTGCCTTCCCCACATCAGACTGTCTGGGTCTCCCTACTCCTTCAGTCTGAACTCACCCAGCACTTGAATGCCTGTTCTAACGCACCACCTTCCATAGAGCTTTTTCATGCCCTACTCTGAAGCATTGCAGCTTTTGCCTTGTCAGGACACACAGACCACAGCTCAGTTACACTATCTTGGACTTCTTTTTTTTCTTCTTCTCCTTTTTTTTTTTTTTTAACCTTGGACCTCTGAAAGTAGCTTAAGGTCAGACTTTGATTGGAGCCCACCCAGCTCACTAAGGCCAAAAACACAGCACTCAGCAATTTGTGGTTTTGGTTTAAGCTAAAAAGAGGCTTTCTGGTTGCTAAATATGCCAGTGAGCATTTCAGTTATTTGCACTTCAGTGCAGAGGTCATCCAGTCCTTCTTGGGAGTGACATCAAGGACAAAGGTGATACGGAGGTAGGAGCAATATTTGTGTGTGTGTATATATATATATATATATATTTTTTTTTTTTTTTTTTAAGGGCGGCCCCAGAGGCCTATAACTAATAAGATATCTGCCTATACGGACCAAGAGCAGGAAGAAAGGCCAGACAATTGTCCCTCAGTAGACAGTGCCACTTGAAATGACCACAGTCTGGGAAGCACTAACACACGGCATTTACCACCAGCTAAATTAACATTTGATTTCATGTTGCACAATGACCTAGCCAGTCCAGCTACTTTAACCCTGGTCTTCCTATAGAATGACCCCAGTATGAGCTCTACTTCAGGGCAGCTCCTCTCTTGGATGAAAGGCAGCAAAGAGCTTGCTGCCCAAGCTGGCCAAGAGGAAGTGCCCACAAAACTATTTCGCTGTGGAGGAAATCTGACCCAACATCCTAACAAACCCCCTCACATGGGCTTCCAATCTTTTAAAACTCATGTCTGCTCCCCACAGGCCCACCCTGGCAATGACTTGTCAATTTCCTTCAAGTCTATGTCCAGAAATAAAGTGAGAAAACTGGATGCAGCTTCGAGTGCTAAGCCATGAGGGATGGACTTTGGTCCCCCAGCAAAGCATTAATGAAGGTGTCGCAAGGGGAATAGTTGAGATATGATATGAGGAAGACCAGAGAACAATCCCTGATGAATGTCCTCCCTCCCAAGCCTCAGTCTGACCATAGCTTCCTCATCTGGGAGTTGTGAGAATGAGGCTGGCCTTGTGCAAAGCTGATCACCTTGCTTTCCGTGGAAGGGGCTCGGTCACTGAGGTCATCATTGCTTCTCACAGGGATGCCTCTGCCCAGGAGGCTGAGCAGGCCACCACTGGGTATCTCCCCAGGCTGGGAAAGGTGCGAAAGAGATGGGTACTCTTGCCCCAGGGGAATGTATCAAAGGACACCTCCAGAACAACCGTACCGCTCTGTCTTTAGTTGTCTTCCTGGGGCGGGCTTTACAGGGGACCTGTTTCAACCTTAATGACAATATTAGTGTTGGCTGAAACCAGAATTATGGAGAGACGTTTATTCTTTCCCATACCTAAAGAAGTGGCTCAGGGTCAGGAGAGACTGCGGGACAGGGAACTTTACATCAGAGCTCTTGACAGGCAGTTAGAGGATGCTCACTTTGCGCCGCCGCCTGGCTCTTTGGGGCTCAAGGTACAGCTTCTTGCTCACCCCTGAAAGAGAGATTCCCTAGACTTCTCACGGAAGCTCACACAGGCCCCTCTTCTGCCCAGCGGCCGCGCCTCGCGGGTACCATGCTTTCCGCGCCCCGCCCGGGCCTCCTCCCCAAAGCCTGCGACCCAGCCTCCCGCACCTTGACCGTGTCCAGAGGGTGACCCACGAACACCAGGCACACGCCGCCAAAGCCGCCGGCCAGCAGGTTCTTGAGCGGGCTGATGGGTTTCGGCTGGTCGGCCATGGTCAGTCCGTCTGTCACTCAGTCTGTCAGTTCTCGGGCCGTCCTGGCTTCTCAGCCCTAGCTGCAGTGCCGGCGCCGCCGACCTTTCACCCACTTTCGGGTGGGCGGGGCAAGAGCCCGGGGCAGGTCGGGAGGAGGGCCCAGTTGGCACGGTAGGGCTTCCGCCCGTGGCTGCTTCCGGCCTCGGCCCCGCTTCGATGGGCGTGGCAGAGAGCAAAGCCGCATGGGCGGGGTTTGGGAGTGTCGGCCAGCGGGGCCTATTCCTCCAGAAAGCCTTCCCAGACTTCAATGTTTCCTCTGAGCTCCCATTTATCCACTCACTCCAGAGAGATCAGTTGCGCCCTGCCATATGCCAGGCGTCCTTCTAGGTGCTGGAGGCACCCCTGGTAGTACAACACACAGGTCCCTGTCCTCCTGGAATTTACAGACCATAACAAAGATAAATAACTGAAAAATGCATAGTGTATCAAGTAATAATAAGTACTACGGAGAAAAATCCAGGAAGAGAGTTAGAGGGTGTGTGGGACAAGTGATTTGCAATTTTAATTAGTTGAATAAGGGAGGGTTTAACTGAAAAGGTGACAGGATTCAAGACCTGAGAAGATGAGAGAGGGAGTTCTGTTCATTCATAACAGGGTCAAGGGTGAGGAACCTTCCATCCAGAAGAAAAAGAAAATGCAAAAGCCTTGAGATGGTCTGTGCCTGACATGTTTGAGAAACCACGGGAAGAGGGAGAGTAGTAGCTGATGAGGCGACAGAGGTTTTGGAGGGAGTAGAAGACAGGTTTGGGCCTGGTGTTATGGCTCATGTATGTAATCCCAGCTCTTTGGGAGGCCAAGGCAAGAGGATTGCTTAAACCCAGGAGTTTGAGACCAGCCTGACTTATATAGCGAGACTCTTGTCTCTTAAAAAAAAAGTTAGGCCGGCCCCAGTGGCTCACACCTGTAATCCCAGCACTTTGGGAGGCCAAGGAGGGCATATCAACTGAGGTCAGGAGTTTGAGACTTGCCTGACCAACATGGAGAAACGACGTCCCTACTAAAAATACAAAATTAGCTGGGCATGGTGGCACATGCCTGTAATCCCAGCTACTCGGGAGGCCGAAGCAGGAGAATCACTTGAACTCGGGAGGCAGAGATTGCGGCGAGCACAGACCGTGCCATTGCACTCCAGCCTGGGCAACAAGAGTGAAACACTGTCTCTAAAAAAAAAAAAAAAAAAATGTTAAAGGCCGGACGCAGTGGCTCATGCCTATAATCCCAGCACTTTGGAAGGCCAAGGCAGGTGGATCGCCTGAGGTCAGGAGTTCAAGACCAGCCTGGCCAGCATGGTCAAACCCTGTCTCTACTAAAAATACAAAAACTTGCCAGGCGTGGTGGCAGACACCTATGCCTGTAATCCCAGCTACTCGAGAGTCTAAGGCAGGAGAATCGCTTGAGCCCAGGAGGCAGAGCTTGCAGTGAACCGAGATCTTGCCACTGTCTCTCCTCTGAAGGACGCAGAAGTCGTTGCAGGGTAACTGAGTGGGGAGCGACATAGTCTGACATCATTATCAGGATCCCCCTTTGATTGCTGGGTGAAAATAGACCCCAGGGGGCAAGAAGAAACAAGGAGCCTTAAGGAGGCTAAAAGCCATGGCCAGAGATGTTGACTTGCACCAGGGCATAACAGAGGAGGTAGTAAGAAGTGGCCAGATTCAGCCAGGCACGGTGGCTCACGCCTATAATCCCAGCACTTTGGGAGGCCGAGGCGGGTGGATCTCGAGGTCAGGAGATAGAGACCATCCTGGCTAACATGGTGAAACCCCATCTCTACTAAAAATACAAAAAAAGGTCGGGCGCAGTGGCTCACGCCTGTAATCCCAGCACTTTGGGAGACCGAGGCAGGTGGATCACAAGGTCAGAAGTTCGAGACCAGCCTGGTTAACATGGGGAAACTCTGTCTCTACTAAAAATACAAAAAAATTAGCCGGGTGTGGTGGCGGGTGCCTGTAGTCCCAGCTACTCAGGAGGCTGAGGCAGGAGAATGGCGTCAACCCGGGTGGCGGAGCTTGCAGTGAGCCGAGGTCACGCCACTGCACTCCAGCCTGGGTGACAGAGCGAGACTCTGTCTCAAAAAAAAAAAAAACAAATACAAAAACAAATTAGCCAGGCATCGTGGCAGGCATCTGTAGTCCCAGCTACTCGGGAGGCTGAGGCAGGAGAATGGTGTGAACCCGGGAGGCAGAGGTTGCAGTGAGCTGAGATCATGCCACTGCACTCCAGCCTGAGCAGGACTCCGTCTCAAAAAAAAAAAAAAAAAAAAAAAAAAAAAAAAAAAAAAAAAAAAAAAGAAGTGGCC
Source organism: Hylobates moloch (assembly GCF_009828535.3). Lineage (NCBI taxonomy): Eukaryota > Metazoa > Chordata > Mammalia > Primates > Hylobatidae > Hylobates > Hylobates moloch. The sequence goes on along the minus strand of NW_026652283.1, from coordinate 80,553,791 downwards.
GGATATTCTGGATATATTCTAAAGAAAAAAAAATTTTAAGTTGTCAATTAATAGGATATAAAGCGGCCAGGCACGGTGGCTCACGTCTGTAATCCCAGCACTTTGGGAGACCGAGACATACAGATCATGAGGTCAGGAGATCGAGACCATCCTAGCTAACACGGTGAAACCCCTTCTCTACTAAAAACACAAAAAATTAGCCAGGTGTGATGGCACAGTGCCTGCAGTCCCAGCTACTCAGGAGGCTAAGGCAGAAGAATCGTGTGAACCTGGGAGGTGGATTTTGCAGTTAGCCGAGATCACGCCGCTGCACTCCAGCCTGGCAACAGAGTGAGACTCTGCCTCAAAAAAATAAAAATTAATAAAAATTAATAAATAAATAAAAAGAATATAAAGGGTGTCAAAGAAGAGTTAAGATTATGGGGCCGGGGCTGGGTGCAGTGGTTCACACCTGTAATCCCAGCACTTTGGGAGGCCGAGGTGGGCGGATCACGAGGTCAGGAGATCGAGACCATCCTGGCTAACACGGTGAAACCCCATCTCTATTAAAGATACAAAAAATTAGCCGGGCATGGTGGCGGGAGCCTGTAGTCCCAGCTACTTGGGAGGCTGAAGCAGGAGAATGGCATGAACCCGGGAGGCAGAGCTTGCAGGGAACCGAGATCACGCCACTGCACTCCAGCCTGGGTGACAGAGTGAGACTCCGTCTCAAAAAAAAAAAAAGAAAAGAAAAAAAAGAATTATGGGCCGGGCACAGTGGCTCACACCCGTAATCCCAACATTTTGGGAGGCCCAGGCAGGCGGATCATGACGTCAGAGTTCGAGACCAGCCTGGCCACCAGCATAGGTACGTGCTGGCATGTACCTATAATCCCAACTGCTCAGGAGGCTGAGGCAGGAGAACCACTTGAACCCAGGAGGCAGAGGTTGCAGTGAGCCAAGATCGCACCACTGCACTCCAGCCTGGGTGACACAGTGAGACTCTGTCTCAAGAAAAAAAAAAACATGCTAATGTTTTTGGCCTTAGCAACTAGAGAAGAGTCACCTTTAACTAGGTCAGGGGAGATTAGGGAGGAGCAGATTAGTAGAGGGGGAAAGCAAATTTTGGACATGTTGAGTTTGAAATTTCTATTAGACAAATAGATATTTCAGTCTGGCATTCAGAGGAGAGCCTTAGGCTAGCAGTGAAATCTGACAGTCATAAGCCAATTTAGATCACCAAGGGAGTGAGTGGTGATTTAAAATAGAAGTTCAGAGATGGAGCCTTTTGTCCTTACACTGTTAGGAGATTAGGAAGATGAAGAGGGACTAGGAAAAGAGAAAACAACATAGAAATGACCCTGGGTCACTGGGTCCTGGAACCCCTAAGGAAAGAGCATCAAGTACGCCTGATAGGGAGACATAGCCACTGAATATAGCAATGAGGAATTCATTGGTGACATTAACAAAAACAATTCTGTGGCCAGGTAGTGGCTCACACCTGTAATCCCAGCACTTTGGGAGGCCGAGGCAGCAGATTGCTTGAGGTCAGGAGTTCAAGACCAGGCTGGCCAATATGGTAAAACACAGTCTCTACTAAAAATACAAAAATTAGGCTGGGCACAGTGGCTTACACCTGTAATCCCAGCATTTTGGGAGGCCGAGGCAGGAGGATCACGAGGTTAGGAGATCCAGACCAGCCTCGCCAACATGGTGAAACCCCATCTCTACTAAAAATACAAAAATTAGCAGGCTTGGTGACAGGCTCCTGTAATCCCAGCTACTCGGGAGGCTGAGGCAGAAGAATCATTTGAACCCAGGAGGCAGAAGTTGCAGTGAGCCGAGACAACGCCATTGCACTCCACCCTGGGTGACAGAGCAAAACTCCGTCTCAAAAAAAAAAAAAAAAATACAACTATATGCATTGGAGCAAATTTTTAGAAAGGGGTTCATAAATGTCTTCACACAGGAAAAAGTAGGCAATCAAGCATTCTCATTCGAATGAGGGGCCAGGCGCGGTGGCTCACACCTGTAATCCCAGCACTTTGGGAGGCCAAGGTGAGTGGATCATGAGGTCAGGAGATCAAGACCATTCTGGCCAACATAATGAAAACCCGTCTCTACTAAAAATACAAAAATTAGCTGGGCATGGTGGCATGTGCCTGTAATCCCAATACTAGGGAGGCTGAGGCAACAGAATCACTTGAACCAGGGAGTGGGAAGTGGCAGTGAGCTGAGATCGCGCCACTGCATTCCAGCCTGGCCACAGAATGAGACTCTGTCTGAATAATAATAATAATAATAATAATCAGGGCCGAGCACCATGGCTCACGCCTATAATCCCAGAAATTTGTGAGGTCAAGAGGGGCAGATCATTTGAGGTCAGGAGTTCAAGACCAGCCTGACCAACATGGTGAAACCCCATCTCTACTAAAAATATTTAAAAAAAATTAGCTGGTGTGGTGGTGAGCGCCTGTAATCTTGGCTACAAGGGAGACTGAGGCAGAATTGCTTGAACCCAGCAGGCAGAGGTTGCAGTGAGCAGAGATCGCTGACAGAGTGAGACTCTGTCTCAAAAAGAAAAAAAGAATCATGGCTCACGCTTGTAATCCCAGCACTTTGGGAGGCCGAGGCGGGGGAATCACGAGGTCAGGAGATCGAGACCACAGTGAAACCCCGTCTCTACTAAAAATACAAAAAATTAGCCGGGCGTGGTGACGGGCGCCTGTAGTCCCAGCTACTCGGAGAGGCTGAGACAGGAGAATGGCGTGAACCCGGGAGGCGGAGCTTTCAGTGAGCCAAGATTGCGCCACTGCACTCCAGCCTGGGCGACAGAGCGAGACTCCGTCTCAAAAAAAAAAAAAAAAAAAAAAGAAAAAAAGAATCAGAACACATTATATATATATACTTTTTTTGTTTTTTGAGGCAGACTCTTGCTCTGTGGCCCAGGCTGGAATGCAATGGTATCATATTGGTTCACTGCAACCCCTACCTCCAGGGTACAAGTGATTCTCTTGCCTCAGCCTTGCGAGTAGCTGGGATTACAGGCACCCGCCACCACGCCTGGCTGATTTTTGTATTTTTAGTAGAGACAGGGTTGGCCAGGCACAGTGGCTCACATTTGTAATCCCAGCACTTTGGGAGGCCGAGGCAGGTGGATCACCTGAGGTCAGGCGTTCAAGACCAGCCTGGCCAACATGGTGAAACCTCATCTCTATTAAAAATACAAAAATTGGCCGGGCGCGGTGGCTCACGCCTGTAATCCCAGCACTTTGGGAGGCCAAGGCGGGCGGATCACGAGGTCAGGAGATTGAGACCATCCTGGCTAACACGGTGAAACCCCATCTCTACTAAAAATACAAAAAATTAGCTGGGCGCGGTGGTGGGCGCCTGTAGTCCCAGCTACTCGGGAGGCTGAGGCAGGAGAATGGTGTGAACCCGGGAGGTGGAGCTTGCAGTGAGCCGTGATCGCACCACTGCACTCTGGCCTGGGTGAAAGAGCAAGACTCCGTCTCAAAAAAAAAAAAATTAGCTGGGCGTGGTGGTAGGCACCTGTAATCTTAGCTACTCGGGAGGCCGAGGCAGGAGAATTTCTAGAACCCAGAGGCAGAGGTTGCAGTGAGCCAAGATCATGCCATTGCATTCCAGTCCAGGCAACAACATCGAGACTCCATCTCTGAAAAAAAAAAAAAAATACAAAAATTAGTCAGGTGTGATGGCAGGCACCTGTAGTCCCAGCTACTTGGGAGGCTGAGGTATGAGAATTGCTTGAACCCAGGAGGCAGAGGTTGCAGTGAGCCAGGATCTTGCCACCGTACTCCCGCCTGGGTGGCAGAGAGAGATTCTGTCTCCAAAAAAAAAAAAAAAAATTTGGGTCGGGTGCAGTGGCTCATGCCTGTAATCCCAGCACTTTGGGAGGCCAAGGCAGGAGGATCACAAGGTCAGGAGATCGAGACCATCCTGGCTAACACAGTGAAACCCCATCTCTACTAAAACTCTACAAAAAAAAATTAGCCAGGCATGGTGGCGGGCGCCTGTAGTCCCAGCTACTCAGGAGGCTGAGGCAGGAGAATGGTGTGAACCCAGGAGGCGGAGCTTGCAGTGAGCGGAGATCATGCCACTGCACTCCAGCCTGGGCAAGAGCGAGACTCTTGTCTCAAAAAAAAAAAAAAAAATTTGAACCTCATACTCAGCCAAACTAGCATCCAAGCAGGAGGATGAAACAGTATCACTCAACTATGCAAACAGAAACTTAGGAAGTTGGCTCATGCCTGTAATCCCAGCACTTTGGGAGGCCAAGGCGGGCTGATCACAAGGTCAGGAGATCGAGACCATCCTGGCTAACACAGCGAAACCCCGTCTCTACTAAAAATACAAAAACAAAATTAGTCGGGCATGGTGGTGGGCGCCTGTAGTCTAAGCTACTCGGGAGGCTGAGGTGGGAGAATGATGTGAACCCGGGAGACGGAGCTTGCAGTGAGCCCAGATCGCGCCACTGCACTCCAGCCTGGGGGACAGAGCAAGACTCCGTCTCAAAAACAAAACAAAACAAAACAAAACAAAGTAGGAAGTTTGCTATAAATGGCTGGGCATGGTGACTCACACCTGTAATCCCAGCTCCTTGGGAGGCCAAGGTGAAAAAAAAACACATAAAAATTAAAAAGTAAAAAACAAAACCAAGAAAGAGGACATGGCAAGGAAATAAATTTGTGAAATCTGAAATCTGTAGTTATCTTTATGATCATTAATGTTAAAGTTTGCTATATGTGGGAAGGGCACAGTGGCTCAGGCCTGTAATTCCAGCACTTTGGGATCCTAAGATGGGAGAATTGCTTGAGCAATTCTCAAGTTAAAGACCAGTCTGGGAAACATGGCAAGACCCCCCTACATCTTTAAAAAAAAAAAATTGGCTTTTTTTTTTTCTTTTTTTGAGACGGAGTCTGGCTCTGTTGCCCAGGCTGGAGTGCAGTGGCGTGATCTAGGCTCACTGCAACCTCCGCATGAGCCACCGTGCCTGGCAACTTTTTTTTTTTTTTCCTTAGAATCTCACTCCAACACCCAGGCTGGGTGCAGTGGCGTGATCTTGGCTCACTGCAACCTCCAGTTCCTGGGTTCAAGCGATTCTCCTGCCTCAGCCTCCTGAATAGCTGAGACTACAGGCATGTACCACCAAATCCAGCTAATTTTTGTATTTTGTAGAAATAGGGTTTCACTATCTTGGCCAGGCTGGTCTCAAAACTCCTGGCCTCAAGTGATCCAACCGCCTCAGCCTTCCAAAGTACTAGGATTACAGGCATGAGCCACCGCGCCCAGCCTCCACTTTCTTTTTTATTTTTATTTTTTGAGACGGAGTCTTGCTCTGTAGCCCAGGCTGGAGTGCAGTGGCGCAATTGCGGCTCACTGCAACCTCCGCCTCCTGGGTTCAAGCGATTCTTCTGCCTCAGCCTCCCGAGTAGCTGGGACTACAGGTGCCTGCCACCATGCCCAGCTAATTTTTTGTATTTTTAATAGAGATAAGGTTTCACCATGTTAGCCAGGATGGTCTTGATCTCTTGACCTCATGATCCACCCGTGTCCACCTCCCAGAGTGCTGGGATTACAGGCATGAGCCACTGCACCCGGCCAAGCTTCCACTTTCTTTTTCTTTTTTCTTTTTTTTCTTTTTTTGAGACAGAGTCTCGCCCTGTCACCCAGGCTGGAGTGCAATGGCGAGATCTGGGCTCACTGCAACCTCCGCCTCCCGGGTTCACAGGATTCTCCTGCCTCAGCCTACCGAGTAGCTGGGATTACAGGCACTCGCCACCACGCCCAGCTACTTTTTGTATTTGTAGTAGAGACGGGTTTCACCATGTTGGCCAGGCTGGTCTCCAACTCTTGACCTCCTGATTCGCCCACCTCAGCCTCCCAAAGTGCTGGGATTACAGGCGTGAGCCACTGTGCCCAGCCTTCTCCACTTTCTTATTTGAAAAACACATTAAATTTTTTTTTTTTTGAGACGATGTCTTGCTCCTGTTGCCCAGGCTGGAGTGCAATGGCCAGATCTCGGCTCACCGCAACCTCCGCCTCCTAGGTTCAAGCAATTCTCCTGCCTCAGTCTCGCGAGTAGCTGGGATCACAGACAGGTGCCACTATGCCAGGCTAATTTTTGTATTTTTAGTAGAGACGGAGTTTCACCATGTTGGCCAGGCTGCTCTCGAACTCCTGACCTTGTGATCTGCCTGCCTCGGCCTCCCAAAGTGCTGGGATTACAGGCGTGAGCCATCGCGCCAAGCCCAGAAAACATTAATTTTTAAAAAACAAAAAGAATAAAAAATAAAATGTCGCTGTCCTCTAGCCTAGATGGGAGTGTGAGATCCTGTCTCTACAAAAATATAAAACAATAAAAAAAAAAGAAACATGGCCAGGAGTGGTGGCTCATCCCCTGTAATCCCAGCACATTGGGAGGCCAAGGTGGGAGGATAGCCTGAGACTAGGAGTTCGAGACCAGCCTGGACAACATAGTGAGACCTCGTCTCTACAAAAAAAAAAAAAAAAAAATTGGCCGGGAGCAGTGGCTCACACCTGTAATCCCAGCACTTTGGGAGGCTAAGGCAGGCAGATCACCTGAGGTCAGGAGTTCAAGAAAAGCCTGGCTAATATGGTGAAACCTTGTCTCTACTAAAAAATACAAAAATTAGCTGTGCGTGGTGGTGGATGCCTGTAATCCCAGCTGCTCAGGAGGCCGAGGCAGGAGAATCCTTTGAAAATGGGAGGCGGAGGTTGCAGTGAGCCAGGATCGCACCATTGCACTCCAGCCTGGGAGACAAGAGCGAAACCCTGTCTCAAAAAGAAAAAAAAAAAAATTAACCTGGCATGGTTGTGCATGTCTGTGGTCCCAGATACTCATGAGGCTGAGGTGGGACGAGCCCTTGAGCCCAGGATGTTGAGGTTGTAGTGAGTCATGATTGTGCCACTGCACTCCAGCCTGGGCAACAGAGTGAGACTCCATTGCCAAAACAAAATACAAAAAAAAAAAAAAAATCAAACTGAATCTAAGGGGTTTTTTTTTTTTTTTTTGAGATGGGGTCTCACTGTGATGCCCAGGCTGGAGTGCAGTGGCACGATCTTGGCTCCCTGCAAGCTCTGCCTCCCGGGTTCACACCATTCTGCTGCCTCAGCCTCCCAAGTAGCTGGGGCTACAGGCGCCTACCACCACGCCTGGCTATTTTTTTTTTTTGTATGAGATTTCTAAGAAATTTTTTTTTTTTTCTGAGACGGAGTCTTGTTCTGTCCACAGGCTGGAGTGCAGTGGCAGCTAATTTTTGTATTTTTAGTAGAGACAGGGTTTCACCATGTTGTCCAGGATGGTCTCGATCTCCTGACCTCATGAATCTGCCCACCTACGGCCTCCCAAAGTGCTGGGATTATAGGCGTGAGCCACTGCGCCTGGCCAGAAATTTTTGAAAAAGACCAATAAGGGCTTCAACCTGAGAAAGCTGATTGAAGGAAAAAAAATCAACAAAGGCATCTTGTTCTACCATATAGCAAAATGAAACCGGTCAGTCATGGTGGCTCACGCCTGTAATCCCAGCACTTTAGGAGGCCAAGGCCGGTGGATCACCTGAGGTAAGGAATTCGAGACCAGCCTGGCAACATGGCGAAACCCCATCTCTACTAAAAATACAAAAAAGTAGCGGGACATGCTGGCACCCGCCTGTAGTCCCAGCTGCTCGGGAGACTGAAGCAGGAGAATTGCTTGAACTCAGGAGGTGGAGGTTACAGTGAGCCGAGATCACACCAGAGCACTCCAGCCTGGGTGACAGAGTGAGACTGCATCTCTAAATAAAAAATTGGCTGGGTACGGTGGCTCATGCCTGTAATTCCAGCACTTTGGGAGGCCGAGGCAGGCGGATCACTTGAGGTTGGGTGTGTGAGGCCAGCCTGGCCAACATGGTGAAACCCTGTCTCTACTAAAAATATAAAAATTAGCCTGGCATGGTGGCGGGCACCTGTATTCCCAACTACTTGGGAGGCTGAGACAGGAGAATTGCTTGAACCCAGGTGGCAGAGATTGCAGTGAGCTGAGATCGTGCCACTGCACTTTAGCCTGGGTGACAGAGTAAGAGTCCATCTCAAAAATAAAATAAATAAATAAATAAAATAGAAAAAAAATTTAAAAAAAGAAACCATGAAGCTGCAATTAAAACAGGAGTTCGAGACAAGCCTGGCCAACATGGTGAAACCCCATATCTACTAAAAATACAAAAATTAGCCAGGCATGGTGTCACGTGCCTGTAATCCCAGCTACTCGGGAGGCTGGGGCATGAGAATCCCTTGAGCCTGAGGAGCAGAGGTTGCAGTGAGGCGAGATGGAGCCACAACACTACTCCAGCCTGGGTGACAGAATGAGACTCTATCTCAAAAAAAAAAAGTCCGGGTGCCTGTAATCCCAGCACTTTGGGAGGCTGAGTCAGGTGGGTCACCTGAGGTCAGGAGTTCACGACCAGCCTGGCCAACATAGTAAAACACCGTCTACTAAAAATACAAAAATTAGGCCGAGCACGGTGGCTCACGCCTGTAATCCCAGCACTTTGGGAGGCCCAGGCAGGCAGATCATGAGGTGAGGAGATCGAGACCACCCTGGCCAACATGGTGAAACCCCGTCTCTACTAAAATATATGGGGGTGCGTGCCTGTAATCCCAGCTACTTGGGAGGCTGAGGCAGGGGAATCACTTGAACCCGGGAGGCAGTGGTTGCAGTGAGCTGAGATCGCGCCACTGCACTCCAGCCTGGCGACAGAGCAAGACTCCATCTCAAAAAACAAAACAAAACAAAACAAAAAAACAAAAATTAGCTGGGTGTGGTAGCATGTGCCGGTAGTCCCACCTACTCGGGAGGCTGAGGCAGGAGAATCGCTTAAACCCAGTAGGCAAAGGTTGCAGTGAGCAAAGATAGCGCCACTGCACTCTAGCCTGGGGAACAGAGTGAGACTATTTAAAAAAAAAAAAAAAAAAAACAAGAGGCCGGGCGCGGTGGCTTATGCTTGTAATCCCAGCACTTTGAGAGGCCAAGGCAGGCGAGACCACGGTGAAACCCGTCTCTACTAAAAATACAAAAAATTAGCCGGGCGTGGTGGCAGGCGCCTGTAGTCCCAGCTACTCACAGAGGCTGAGGCAGGAGAATGGCGTGAACCTGGGAGGCGGAGCTGGCAGTGAGCCGAGATCGCGCCACTGCACTCCAGCCTGGGTGAAAGAGCGAGGCTCCGTCTCAAAAAAAAAAAAAAAAAAAAAAAATCAAATTAGGCCGGGCACGATGGTTTACACCTGTAATCCCAGCACTTGGTGGGGTGGAGGCGGGTAGATCATCTGAGGTCAGGAGTTCGAGACCAGCCTGGCCAACATGGGGAAACCCCGTCTCTACTAAAAATATGAAAATTAGTCAGGCATGTTGGCGCACACTTATAATCCCAGCTACTCGGGAGGCTGAGGCAGGAGAATTGCTTGAACCTGGGAGGCGGAGGTTGCAGTGAGCCAGGATCATGCCATTGTACTCCAGCCTGGGTGACAAGAGCAAAACTCTGTCTCAAAAGAAAAAAAAATTATCAAATTAGAAAAAATAAATCTAAATCCCATCTCCTACCAAACACATATTCTGGATAGATTAAAGAACCCAACGTGAAAAAACAGGAATATGAAGTATTAGCATTTTGGCCAGTGCAGTGAGTTATCCCAGCAGTCTGGGAGACCAAAGCGGGAGGATTGCTTGAGCCCGGAAGTTTGAGACCAGCCTGGGAAACCATGGCAAAACCCCATCTCTACCAAAAATGTAAATATTAGCCCAGTGAGGTGGCACGCATCTGTAGTCCCAGCTACTTGGGAGACTGAGGCAGGATTTTTTTTTTTTTTTTTTTTGAGATGGAGTCTCGCTCTGTTGCCCAGGCTGGAGTGCAGTGGCATGATCTTGGCTCACTGCAACTCGCCTCCCGGGTTCACCCATTCTCTGCACCAGCCTCCTGGTAGCTGGGACTACAGGCGCCTGCCACCACACCCGGCTATTTTTTTGTATTTTTAGTAGAGACGAGGTTTCACCGTGTTATCCAGGATAGTCTCGATCTCCTGACCTCGTGATCTGCCCACCTCGGCCTCCCAAAGTGCTGGGATTACAGGTGTGAGCCACCGTGCCTGGCCTTTTTTTTTTTTTTTTTTTGAGACAGAGTCTCACTCTTTCTCCCAGGCTGGAGTGCAGTAGCGGGATCTTGGCTCACTGCAACCTCTGCCTCCCGGGTTCAAGTGATTATTCTGTCTCAGCCCCCCAAGTAACCAGGACTCCAGGCACGTGCCACCATGCCTGGCTAATTTTTGTATTTTTTGGTAAAGATGGGGTTTCACCATGTTGGCCAGACTGGTCTTGAACTCCTGACCTCAGGTGATCTTCCCACCTCAACCTCCCAAAGTGCTGGATTACAGGCGTGAGCCACTGTGCCCGGCTGAAGCAGTATTGCTTTAACCCAGGAGGCAGGGGTTGCAGTGAGCCAGGATAGTGCCACTGCACTCCAGCCTAGGTGACAGAGCATCACCTAGGGTCTTTTGAGACAGGGTCTTGCTCTGTTACCTAGGCTTGTCTCCTAGGCTAGGCCTCAGAAAAAATTTAAATAAATCAATAAATAAAATATTAGCGTTTTGTACATGTCTTTCAGGGCCCTTTCAATGAGTTAACATACATATTTATATATACAGCTATACACACTCACACACACACTTACACAAACTGTTTTCATTGATAAAAGGCTATATTGTAAATACCAGTTTGCTTTTTTCACTCGGTAGAGGCTGCTATTATTCTCCTAATTTCACAAATGAGCAAACTAAGTCACAGAGAGGTAAGATTCCCTGCCCAAGGTCACATGGATAGGAAGATGTGGAGTTGGGATTCTCTTTAAAGTATTATTTTAATTTTAGTTTTATTTTTTTGAGACAGGGTCTTGCTCTGTCACCTAGACTAGAGTGCAGTGGCACAATCTCGGCTCACTGCAACCTCCACTTCCTGAGCTGAAGCCATTCTCCCATCTCAGCCTCCCTAGTAGCTGGGACTACAGGTGTGCACCACCATGCCTGGTTAATTTTTTTTTTTTTTTTTTTGAGATAGAGTTTTGCGCTTGTCACCCAGGCTGGAGTGCAGTGGCATGATCTCAGCTCACTGTAACCTCCGCCTCCCAGGTTCAAGCGATTCTCCTGCCTCAGCCTCCTGAATAGGTGGGATTACAAATACCCGCCACCACGCCCGGCTAATTTTTGTATTTGTAGTAGAGACAGGGTTTCACCATGTTGGCCAGGCTTGTCTCAAACTCCTGACTTCAGGTGATCCACATGCCTTGTCCTCCCAAGGTGCTAGGATTACAGGCATGAGCCACCGTCCCGGCCGAGGTTAATTTTTGTATTTTTTGTAGAGATGGGGTTTCCCTATGTTGCCAAGGCTAGTCTTGAACTCCTGAGCTCAAGTTATCTTCCTGTCTTGGTGTCCCAAAGTGCTGGGATTACAGGAGTGACCCACTCTCTCAAGCCTCAATTTTGATTAATTAATTATTTTTGAGACAGGGTATCCCTATGTTGCCCAGGGTGGTCTCGAACTCCTGGACTCAAGCAATCCTCCCACCTCAGCCTCCTGAAGTGCTGGAATTACAGGCATGAGCCACTGTACCCGGTCAAGGGATTCTAATACTAGCTGTCTGGCTCTAGACTACCCTTTGTTGGTCCGTAAGGCCAAAGCCTGTGACAGAGCTTTAGAGGATGGTGAAAAGAAAAATGACATGTTTTGTACTTCAAAAATATCTATATTTTTTGAGACAGAGTTTCGCTCTTGTTGCCTAGGCTGGAGTGTAATAAGAGCAAAACTCTGGCCGGGCGCGGTGGCTCACGCTTGTAATCCCAGCACTTTGGGAGGCCGAGGCGGGCGGATCACGAGGTCAGGAGATCGAGACCACGGTGAAACCCTGTCTCTACTAAAAATACAAAAAAAATTAGCCGGGCGTGGTGGCAGCGCCTGTAGTCCCAGCTACTCGGAGAGGCTGAGGCAGGAGAATGGCGTGAACCCAGGAGGCGGAGCTTGCAGTGAGCCGAGATTGCGCCACTGCACTCCAGCCTGGGCCACAGACCGAGACTCCGTCTCAAAAAAAAAAAAAAAAAAAGAGCAAAACTCTGTCTCGAAAGATAAAAATAAATAAATAAATAAATAATAAAATGTACTGCACTCTAACATGGGTGACAGAGTGAGATCCTGTCTCTACAAAAGTAAAAAATATATTAAAGCAGGGAGCCTAGTTAAGGGACTACTGCTCACATCCAAAGACACATTGAGAGTGGCTTGGACTAGAGTTACAGGTAGTGGTAAGTGCTAAAGTCAGGACATATCTCAGAGGTATAGCTCATGGGAATTGCTTGTGGACTGAATGTGAAATTTGGAAGAGGAAAACTCATGGAAAACTTGTGATTTGTTTTTTCTTTCTTTTTTTATGAGACGGAGTCTTGCTCTGTCGTCCAGGCTGGAGTACAGTGGCGCAACCTTGGTTCACTGCAACCTCCTGGGTTCAAGCAATTCTCCTGCCTCAGCCTCCCGAATAGCTGGGATTACAGGTGCCCACCACCATGCCCAGTTAATTTTTGTATTTTTAGTAGAGACAGGGTTTTGCTATCTTGGCCAGGCTAGTCTTGAACTCCTGACCTCAGGTGATCTGCCCACCTTGGCCTCCCAAAGTGCTGGGATTACAGGCGTGAGCCACCATGCCTGGCCAAATTTGTGAATTTTTGGTCAGAGTAAATGGAGAGAGAGTGGTATTGAGCTGAGAAATATTGGGGGAGTGGCAGGTTTGGAGGTACATTTGAGAATTTTGTTTTATTTAAGACATGTTAAATTTGAGTGCCGCTATGACATCCAAATGGAGGTATTGAATGGACAACTGCATATACTGAGTGTGAAGTATAGCAAATTTGGTAGGATTAGAAATGAAAACCTGGAAGTCATCAGTGTATGGGAGGTCCTAAGGCAAAGAGGTTGAATGAGATCACTGGGGAAGGAGCGTAGATGGAAGGGAGGCTGAGGATTGAGTGTACCAACTCTCCTATGCAGCACTCCTCACGGTGATAATTTTTTTTTTTTTTTTTTGAGATGAAGTTTCACCCTGTTGCCCAGGCTGGAGTGCAGTGGCGCGATCTCGGCTCACTGCAAACTCTGCCTCCCGGGTTCATGCCATTCTCCTGCCTCAGCCTCCCGAGTAGCTGGCACCTGCCACCATGCCGGGCTAATTTTTTTGTGTGTGTGTATTTTTAGTAGAGACAGCTTTTCACCATATTAGCCAGGATGGTCTTGACCTCCTGACCTTGTGATCTGCCCACCTCGGCCTCCCAAAGTGCTGGGATTACAGGCATGAGCCACTGTGCCTGGCTCATGGTGATAATTTTTATTTTTATTTTTCTTGTATTTCCATCCAGTGCACTCACAGTGGTAATTTGATACTTATTGTTGAATTATTCTACTAATTTCTGCATCTCCTATTAGAACAAAGCTCCTTGACCACAGATACTGTGGTCCTCTTTACTCACCATCTATAACAACTTGGTGCCTGGCCCTTAGCCAGTCTGAAAGAACAAAGCATTTAAGAAATGTGATTTGGGCTAGGCGCGGTGGCTCATGCCTGTAATCCCAGCACTTTGGGAGGCTGAGGTGGGCGGATCACCAGGTCAGGAGATGGAGACCATCCTGCCTAGCAGGGTGAAACCGCGTCTTTACTAAAAATACAAAAAAATTAGCTGGGCATGGTGGCAGGCACCTGTAGCCTCAGCTACTCGGGAGGCTGAGGCAGGAGAATGGCGTGAACCCAGGAGGTGGAGCTTGCAGTGAGCCGAGATCGCGCCACTGCACTCCAGCCTGGGCGACAGGGCAAGACTCCATCTCAAAAAAAAAGAAATGTGATTTGGCAGTATCCATTACAACGTAAAATGAGCATAGGCGTTGACTGAGCAACTTCTTTATTTCCATTTCTAGAAATAAAATCAAAAATGTGTTCACAACTATGCAAAAAGAACTACAGGCTGTGGCTCACACCTATAATCTCACCATTTTGGGGGGCCAAGGCGGGAGAATTGCTTGAGCCCAGCAGTTTGAGACGAGCCTAGGCAATATAATGGGACCCCATATCTATTAAAAAAAATTCTCCAGGCATGGTGGTGCATGCCTATAATATAGTCCCAGCTACTTGGGAGGCTGAGGCAGGAGAATCACTTGAGCCCAGGAGATTGAGGCTGCAGTGATTGCACCACTGCACTCCAGTCTGGGTGACAGAGAGCGACTACATCTCAAAAGAAAAAAGAGGGCCAGGCACGATGGCTCACACTTGTAATCACACTTTGTGAGGCCTAGGCGGGTGGATCACCTGAGGTTGGGAGTTTGAGACCAGCCTGACCAACATGGAGAAACCCTGTCTCTACTAAAAATACAAAATTAGCTGGGCACGGTGGCATATGCCTGTGATCCCAGCTACTCTGGAGGCTGAGACAGGAGAATCGCTTGAACCTGGGAGGCAGAGGTTGTGGTGAGCTGAGATCACGCCATTGCACTCCAGCCTGGGCAACAAGAGTGAAACTCTGTGTGAAAGAAAGAAAGAGAGAAAGAAAGAAAGAAAGAAAGAAAGAAAGAAAGAAAGAAAGAAAGAAAGAAAGAAAGAAAGAAAGAAAGAAAGAAAGAAAGAAAGAAAGAAAGAAAGAAAGAGAAAGGAAAGAAAGAAAAGAAAGGAAGAAAGGAAGGAAAAAAAAGGACTACATCCAAGGGTGTTCACTGAAACACTCTTTATAATTGTGAAAAATTGGAAACAGCCGGGTACAGTGGCTCACGCCTGTAATCCCAGCGCTGGGAGGCTGAGGCGGGTGGATCACAAGGTCAGGAGTTCGAGACCAGCCTGCCCAATATGCCTAAACGCCGTCTCTACTAAAAATACAAAAATTAGCCAGGCATGGTGGCATGCACCTGTAGTCCCAGCTACTCGGGAGGCTGAGGCAGGAGAATTGCTTGAACCCGGGTGGCGGAAGTTGCAGTGAGCCGAGATAGCGCCACTGCACTCCAGCCTGGGTTGCAGAGTAAGACTCCATCTCAAAACAAAACAAAATTGGAAACAGATGACTTGCAACTGGAGCTTGCTCAAATACAATACATTTATACTGTTATATACTCAGAAGGGTTACAGCACTGTCAAAAGGGTAGGCTCTGGATTCAGAAGCCTGGGGTTAGAATCTTAGCTTGGATGGGCACAGGTGGCTCATGCCTGTAATCGCAGCACTTTGGGAGGCAGAGGTTGGTGGATCACTTTAGGTCAGGAGTTCGAGACCAGCCTGACCAACATGGTGAATCCTTGTCTCTACTAAAAATACAAAAATTAGGCCAGGCGCGGTGGCTCACGCCTGTAATCCCAGCACTTTGGGAGGCTGAGGTGGGCGGATCACAAGGTCAGGAGATCGAGACCATCCTGGCTAACATGGTGAAACCCTGTCTCTACTAAAAATACAAAAAATTAGCCGGGCGCAGTGGTGGGCACCTGTAGTCCCAGCTACTCGGGAGGCTGAGGCAGGAGAATGGCCTGAACCCCCAGGGGGCGGAGCCTGCAGTGAGCCGAGATCGCACTACTGCACTCCAGCCTGTGTGACAGCAAGACTCCGTCTCAAACAAACAAACAAAAAAAACAACAAAAAACAAACAAACAAAAAATACAAAAATTAGCCAGGCGTAGTGGTGCGTGCCTGTAATCCCAGCTACATGGGAGGCTGAGGCAGGAGAATCGCTGGAACCCGGTAGGTGGACGTTGCAGTTATCCAAGATTGTGCCACTGCGCTCCAGCCTGGGCAACAGAGCTAGACACCGTCTCAAAAAAAAAAAAAAAAAGTACTTTAGTTTGATTACTTGTTTATGAAATGGGGATAATAATAGCAGCTTCTACTAGGTGAAAAAAGCAGCAGAATGATATTTGCAATAGCCTGCTACTAATGAAAAGGTTACTAATGAAAAGCTTTGTGTAAATGTGTGTGTGGATAGCTATAAATATAGACATATACTAAATTTATTTATTTATTTTTTATTTTTATTTTTATTTTTATTTTTATTTTTATTTATTTATTTATTTATTTATTTATTTTTTTTGAGACGGAGTCTCACTCTGTTGCCCAGGCTGGAGTGCAGTGGCGCAATCTCGGCTCACTGCAAGCTCCGCCTCCCGGGTTCACGCCATTCTCCTGCCTCAGCCTCTCTGAGTAGCTGGGACTACAGGCGCCCGCCACCACGCCCGGCTAATTTTTTGTATTTTTAGTAGAGACGGGGTTTCACCGTGGTCTCGATCTCCTGACCTCGTGATCCGCCCGCCTCGGCCTCCCAAAGTGCTGGGATTACAAGCGTGAGCCACCGCACCCGGCTATTTTTATTTTTTTGAGAGGGAGTCTTGTTCTGTCACCCAGGCTGGAGTACAGTGGAGTGATCTCGGCTCACTGCAACCGCTTCCCGAATTCAAGCAATTCTCTTTCCTCAGCCTCCTGAGTAGCTGGGATTACAGGCGTATGCCACCATGCCTGACTAATTTTTGTATTTTTAGTAGAGACGGGGTTTCACTATGTTGGTCAGGCTGGTCTCGAACTCCTGACCTCATGATCCGTCTGCCTTGGCCTCCCAAAGTGCTGGGATTACAGGCATGAGCTACTGCACCTGGCCGACATGTACTGTATTTAGATGCATAGAAAGGGTCCTGGAAGGATGTATACCAAACTCTGGACAGTGGCAACAACCCCAAATAGGAGAAAAGAGAGGTGGAGTATATTAATGGGAGTATTCACAAGCTGCTATCAGTATTCTTGTATTACATTTTTACAACTTCATGTTATCATTACATTAGTTGCATAATTAAATTCAATAAAAACAAAGATGACTAAGATGAGAGATATATTGATATATGCAATATATGCTTTGTGACAGATATTTTCCAAAAATGGCTACACCAACCTGTATCTCGTTTTATATGCTTTGCTTATAATGCAGTGTTGGTGTTTCTCCATTGACGGTGGAGCTGCATTCCCTCCCCTTGAACCTGAGAGGATCTTTGTAACTGCTTTGACTAATAAAATGTGGCAGAAGTAATGCTGTGTGGCCACATTAAGCATTAAGAAGGTTAGGCCACAAAGGGCAACATAGTTTCCACTTGGCTCTCACTCTCTTAAGACCCTTGCCCTTGGCTGGGCAGAGTGGCTCACACCTGTTATCCCAGAATTTTGGGAAGCTGAGACAGGCAAATCACTTGAGACCAGGGGTTTGAGACCAGCCTGGCCAACATGGTGAAACCCCATTTCTTTTTTTTTTTTTTTCCTCAAGATGGAGCCTTGCTCTGTCGCCCAAGCTAGAGTGCAGTGGCACGAGTGGTGCGATCTCAGCTCACTGCAACCTCCACCTCCTGGGTTCAAGCAATTCTCCTGCCTCAGCCTCCCGAGTAGCTGGGATTACAGGTGCCCACCACCAAGCCCGGCTAATTTTTGTATTTTTTAGTGGAGACGGGGTTTCACCATGTTGGGAAGGCTGGTTTCAAACTCCCGACCTCAGGCAATCCGCCCACCTCGGCCTGCCAAAGTGCTGAGATTACAGGTGTGAGCCACCGCGCCTGGCAGTGAAACCCCATTTCTACTAAAAATACAAAAATCGGCTGGACTTGGTGGCTCACATCTGTAATCCCAGCACTTTGGGAGGCGGAGGCAGGCAGATTGCTTGAGGTCAAGAGTTCAAGACCAGCCTGGCCAAGATGGAGAAACCCCGTCTCTACTAAAAATACAAAATTAGCCAGGTATGGTAGTGCATGCCTGTAATCCCAGCTACTCGGGAGGCTGAGGGGGGAGAATCACTTGAATCCGGGAGGCGGAGGTTGTGGTGAGCCAAGATCATGCCATTGTACTCCAGCCTGGGCAACA
>NW_026652283.1:80438338-80531110 GCF_009828535.3 Hylobates moloch | reverse complement strand
GGAGTCTCGCTCTGTTGCCCAAGGCTGGAGTGCAGTGGTGCAGTCTCGGTTCACTGCAGCCTCCATCTCCCAGATCAAGCAATTCTCCTGCGTTAGCCTCCCGAGTAACTGGGATTACAGGTATGTGCCACCATTCCTGGCTAATTTTTGTGTTTTTTGTAGCGGTGAAGTTTCACCATTTTGCCCAGGCTTGTTTTGAACTCCTGAGCTGAAGCCATCCACCCACCTTGGCCTCCCAAACCAAAGTGCTGGGATTACTGGCATGAGCCACCACACCTGGTCCTGGAACTTTCCTTTTTCTTTTTGAAGACAGGGTCTCGCTCTGTCGCCTAGACTGGAGTGTAGTGGCATGATCTTGGCTCACTGCAGCCTCAGCCTCCTGTGCTCAAGAGATCCTCCCACCTCAGCCTCCCAAGTAGCTGGGACTACAGGCATGCACCACCACGACATTTATGAGTAATGTGACATAAATGAGCCACGACAGCATGAGTAAAGTGAGATCTGAAATATTAGCATTATTCTGTTAGATTACCACAGTGGAGGTGATTTTATAGTAAAAGTTCAATTTTAAGTCAGTTACAATTTGCTTTGTCAACATCTACATAACATTTAGGATTGAAATTGTGGTAGTTGCTGTAGAGAATCTGAAGGACAGAAGTACTGGAGTAAAGAAGCAGGCTTTCAGCTGGGTGAAGTGGAGGTTAC
Organism: Hylobates moloch; assembly: GCF_009828535.3. Taxonomy (NCBI): domain Eukaryota; kingdom Metazoa; phylum Chordata; class Mammalia; order Primates; family Hylobatidae; genus Hylobates; species Hylobates moloch. Next base: position 80,530,405 of record NW_026652283.1, on the reverse strand, counting down.
AGTGAGCTGAGATGGCAACACTGCACTCCAACCTGGGTGACAGAGGGAGATCCTGTCTCAAACAAACAAACAAAAAAAGAAGTGGTCTTTCAAACTGAGAGAGAGAATTGAGATTAAATTATTGCTACCTGTTTACTTAGAATACTTTTTTTTTTTTTTTTTTGAGACGAATTCTCTTGTCACCCAGGCTGGAGTGCAGTGGCGCGATCTCACCTCACTGCAACCTCTGCCTCCCTGGTTGGAATGATTCTCCTGCCTCAGCCTTCCGAGTAGCTGGGATTACAGGTGCTCGAACTCCTGACCTCAGGTGATCCGCCTGCCTTGGCCTCCCAAAGTGCTGGGATTACAGGCGTGAGCCACCACACCCAGCTGAATACTTTCTTTTTCTAGAAGGTCATGTAACTCTTGTCAGTATAATTATGACATGGATTTTTGTTGGCACTTTAAAAGAAGATAATTAATTTAATAGTTACTCTGTCCCTTGTTACTTGTCCTTTAAAATACCTTTGCTTTAAAAAAAAATAAACTTGCAAAAGCAGTATACCAGCTTTAAAAATATAAATATAATTCTTTTCATTTTAGATGGAAATCATATTACGTAGAATACTTGGGTGACATCTGCCTGAGACATCTCCAAGAATTACAGGTATCTTTAATTTAAAGATTAACTTTTTCTCCTAAAGAAAAAACACCATCATTAAGTTTAGTTGTGATTATGTGGCTCTACCATACAGAAGAGTTTGTTAAAAGTCAAACTGCTGGCCGGGCACGGTGGCTCGCGCTTGTAATCCCAGCACTTTGGGAGGCTGTGGCGGGCGGATCACGAGATCAGGAGTGCGAGACCAGCCTGACCAACATGGTGAAACCTCATCTCTACTAAAAATACAAAAAAAATTAGCTGGGCACTGTGGCATGTGCCTGTAATCCCAGCTACTCAGAGACTGAGGCAAGAGAATTCCTCGAACCCGAAAGGCAGAGGTTGCAGTGAGCTGAGATCGTGCCACTACACTCCAGCCTGGGTGACAGAATGAGACTCTGTCTCAAAAAAAAAAAAAAAAAAAAAGGTCAGACTGCAGACATTATTTTTATTGCCCCATAATTAATAGGGTTTTTTTTTAATTTTTAGAAATGGGAGCATTTATAGTTAACATATCAACTTAGATATACTGAGTGTTTTTTTTTTTTTAAGATGGAGTTTTCCTATTCTTGCCCAGGCTGGAGTGCAATGATGTGATCTTGGCTCACCGCAGCCTTCGCCTCTGGGGTTCAAGCAATTCTCCTGCCTCAGCCTCCCGAGTAGCTAGGATTACAGGCATGTGCCACCACACCCAGCTAATTTTGTGTTTTTAGTAGAGGTTTCTCCGTGTTGGTCAGGCTGGCCTTGAACCCCCGACCTTAGGTGATCCACCCGCCTCGGCCTCCCAAAGTGCTGGGATTACAGGTGTGAGCCACCGCACCTGGCCGATATTTTTATTATATAAAAATGTGACTCTAGGCTGGGTGCAGTGGCTCTTGCCTATAATCCCAGCGTTTTGTAAGGCCAAGGCAGGAGGATCGCTTGAGGCCAGGAGTTTGAAACCAGCCTGAGCAACATAGTAAAACCCTGTTTATACAAAAAATAGAATTAGGTATGGGGGTGGCATATGCCTGTAGTCCCAGCTACTCAGGAGGCTGAGGCAGGAGGATCTGTTGAGCCCAGGAGTTGGAAGCTGCAGTGGGCCATGATCATGTTTTTATATCCCAGACTGGGTGACAGAGTGATACTATGTCTCATGACTCCATAATCTTTTAGACTGGTTACAAATTCTTTTTCCTTTTGGTAGACATGGGTGTCGCTATGTTGCTTAGGCTGGGTTGGAACTCATGGTTTTGAGTCATCCTCCAGCCTCAGCCTCCCAAAGTGTGGGGATTATGATACAGGCGTGAGCCACTGATACAGATGTGAGCCACTGTACGTGGGCCTTTTTTTTTTTAAGTAGAATATAATTTACCTGAATTATTATTATTATTTTTGGAGACAGAATCTCTCTGTTGCCTAGGCTGGAGTGCAGTGGCACTATCTCACTGCAGCCTTGCCCTTCCAGGCCCAAGCAGTTCTTCCATGTAGCCCGGACTACAGACGCATGACCACTATGCCTGTCTTATTTATTTGTTTATTTTTATTTTTTTGCGACAATGTCTCACTCTTGCCCAGGTTGGAATGCAGTGGCATGATCTTGGCTCACTGCAACTTCCTCCCTGGTTCAAGTGATTCTCCTGCCTCAGCCTCCCAAGTAGCTGGGATTGCAAGTGTGCACCACCCTGCCAAGCTAATTTATTTTTTATTTTTTATTTTTTTATTTGTTCAGATTGAGTCTCGCTCTGTTGCCCAGGCTGGAGTGCAGTGGTGCAATCTCTGCTCACTGCGACCTCCGCCTCTTGAGTTCAAGCAGTTCTCCTGCCTCAGCCTCCTGAGTAGCTGGGATTACAGGTGCATGCCACCACGCCCAGCTAATTTTTGTGTTGTTAGTAGAGATGGGGTTTCATGTGTTAGCCAGGATGGTCTCGATCTCCTGACTTTGTGATCTGCCTGTCTTGGCCTCCCAAAGTGCTGGGATTACAGGCATGAGCCACCGGGCCCAGCCTAATCTTTATATTTTTAGTAGAGATGGGATTTTGCTATGTTGTCTAGGCTGGTCTCAATCTCCTGGCCTCAGGTGATCTGGCCACCTCGGTCTCCCAAAGTGCCGGGATTTTTTTTTTTTTTTTTTTTTTTGAGTTGGAGTCTCTCTCTGTCGCCCAGCCTGGAGTGCAGTGGGGCAATCTCGGCTCACTGCAAGCTTTGCCTCCCGGGTTCACGCCATTCTCCTGCCTCAGCCTCCTGAGTAGCTGGGACTACAGGCACCCGCCACCACGCCTGGCTAATTTTTTGTATTTTTAGTAGAGATGGGGTTTCACCATGTTAGCCAGGATGGTCTCGATCTCCCGACCTTGTGATCCGCCTGCCTCGGCCTCCCAAAGTGCTGGGATTACAGGCATGAGCCACCGCGCCCAGCTGATTGTTATTTTTTTTTAAATGTGTTGTAGAGACATGGTCTCACTAGGTTGTTCAGGTGAGTCTTGACCTCCTGGCCTCAAGGGATCCTCTCATCTCAGCCTTCCGAAGCTCTGGGATTATAGTTGTGAGCCACCACACCTGGCCCTCAGTGTTTGTTTTAGATTATGGTTGGTTGTTTTTTTCAGACAGATTACCTACTTCAAGTAGACTTTATATTTGCTTTTGTATTTAATCAAGATTTGTTTATATAAATTGTTTATGGACTGTTAAATCCAAATGCTCTTACACTTTAAGGTTCTATTAGTTTTAGTTTTTTTTTTTGAGATGGAGTCTCACTCTGTTGCCAGGCTGCAGTACAGTGGTGGGATCTTGGCTCACTGCAACCTCCGACTCCCTCGTTCAAGTGATTCTCCTGCCTCAGCCTCCTGAGTAGCTGGGAATTACACTCACGCACCACCACGTATAGCTAATTTTTGTATTTTTAGTAGAGATGGGGTTTCACTACGTTGGCCAGGATGGTCTTGATCTCCTGACCTCGTGATCCACCCACCTCCGCTTCCCAAAGTGCTGGGATTACAGGCGTGAGCCACTGTACCTGGCCTAGTTTTAGATTTAAATCACTAGTTGATATTGTTCCTTTCAGCTCATCAGTTGAAATGGTAGTTGTGTAGAAAAGTTAATGGGTGTTTGCCACAATCTTCTGTGAGTTGAAGTTAGGGTTTGTGACTGTTTCGCTTTCTCAACTAGTATTCTCTTTTCGTTTATATGTAATTGAGTAACATTTTGCAGTTTGCGGGCTTTTCTTTTTTGAGACAGTTTCCCTTGTATATGTGTGTGTGTGTGTGTGTGTGTGTGTACGTGTGTGTGATGGGGTTTCGCTTTTATCGCCCAGGCTGGAGTGCAGTGGCGCAATCTCAGCTCACTATAACCCCCGCATCCTGGGTTCAAGTGTTTCTCCTGCCTTAGCCTCCTGAGTAGCTGGGATTACAGGTGCCTGTCACCACACCCACTTAATTTTTTTGTATTTTTAGTAGAGACAGGGTTTCACCATGTTAGTCAGGCTGGTCTCGAACTGCTGACCTCAGGTGATCCACCCATCTCGGCCTCTCAAATTTCTGGGATTAGAGGCGTGAGCCACTGCACCCGGCCGATGGAGTTTCACTCTTGTCGTCCAGGCTAGAGTGCAGTGGCACAATCTTGGCTCACTGTAAACTCTGCTTCCCGGGTTCAAGTGATTCTCCTGCCTCAGCCTCCCGAGTAGCTGGAATTACAGGTGCACGTCACCACACCTGGCTAATTTTGTATTTTTAGTAGAGATGGGGGTTTCGCCTTGTTGGCCAGGCTGGTTTTGAACTCCTGACCTCAAGTGATCCACCAACCTCGGCCTCCCACAGTGCTAGGATTACAGGCATGAGCCACCACACCCAGCCAGTAGAACTCTTTAAACATGAAAAATCAGTCAACTTTGCAGACTAGAGGAGGATGTTGAAGACCTATGTGTGTTATTTTATTTTTTTTTCTTTACCAACTATGCACCTATTTTTCAGACACCTAAGAGTAATGTCTGTGAAACAGTGGTTTTCTTTTTCTACATATTATAGCAGGAAGTGTTCCTATTTATGTACTGTCTGTATCAATACTAACGGGGCATCATAAGCAAAATTTTAAACTTTGATAGTTAAACCTTTATGTTGCCTCCCCTCTGGGCGGCCAGCTGTGGGGATGTGCTTCTCCCTTAAGGACTTTGACAAGAATAACAAGTTAATTGGAATTTGACTTTCTGACATAGAGCAGATGGCCTTGCCCTGTCATGCCAGGCCTTTCATGTGGAGTTACCATTTTTCAGCTGCTTCTGTCTCTCCAGAGAAGGATATCCCTTTTATAAGCCTGGGCCAGGGGATGATGGTGAGATTCCCCATGTGATACCAGAGTTGGAATAGGCAGGCCGTAGTGAGATTAGGGCCAGGACTGTCCCATTTTGATTCTTGAATGGTTTTTGTTACAACTTGTCATGGGGAAAAAGTAACACTTATTTTTTTTTTTCTCCCTTAGAAGACAAAAAAACTAATGCATTTGAGAAAGCGGTAGTTTTGGGGGGAGGGGGAAAAAGCAACTGCTTTCCTGATCTGCAACTTGGCTGGATGCTAAGATGTCAGTGGACATGAATAGCCAGGGGTCTGACAGCAATGAAGAGGACTATGACCCAAATTGTGAGGAAGAGGAAGAAGAAGAAGATGAAGACCCTGGGGACATAGAGGACTATTACGTGGGAGTAGCCAGCGATGTGGAGCAGCAGGGGGCTGATGCCTTTGATCCCGAGGAGTACCAGTTCACTTGCTTGACCTACAAGGAATCTGAGGGTGCCCTCAATGAGCACATGACCAGCTTAGCTTCTGTCCTAAAGGTGAGCAGTGTTGTAAACTCCAGTGTAATCCCCCCCCAGTTAAATCTAAGGATGAGCTGTTGTTAATTAATGTCTCCTCCAGACTAATTGAATGGCCTCGTAGCTTGAAACCAAATTTAAGTGTATGTCAACATCATTTGGACATTTTGTTACATTTACTTTGTTTTCTAATATATGCATGTCTAAGGTCCTCAGATTCCCAAATTAGTAAGAATTAGAAAGGAGGGGTGGGACAGATTCAAGAAAGATGTACCGTACCAGAAATGTGTAGTAGCAGAATTGCACAACTTTGCACATTTCAGGAAGTGAGTTTTCAAGAATTTTATGAGGTTGATACAATAAGCATCAGAATCACCATCTTCTGTATGACTGTGAGTGACTGATAAATGTCTTGAGAGTATACAGATCCCTCTGGTTTGCCCTGAATAGTCATTGCCTTTGAGCTAATGAGCTCATTTGTTTCATGTACTGATTTTAATAATAATTCTTTCTTATAGCTTGTATTTCATTGATTTAGGGGGTATTAGTACGGAAATTGTAAAGAATGAACAAAGTTGATTATTCCAGCAAGCATTTTATTTTTTTAACACATAAGCTAAAACATACCTTTGGATGTCTTGCACCTTCGGCCAGTTATTATCCTCACTATTTACATTTTTTATGATCATTTTGACAGTTTCCCAACAAGCGTGTTTCCTTCTCTAACACTGGCCATTATGGGAAATTGGAAATATTTCTCTTACTTTAGTGTTTTCACCAATCTTTTTTCATGAATTGTTACTTGGATTTTGTTTCTGATTAAATTGGAGGTCAAAAGGGCACCTTGGCATGATGTCAACCAAATCAATTTTATTGGTACTTAAACAGAAATAACTAAGGTGTGCCTTGTATGATTTCTATAAAATTTGCTTTATCTACTAGTTTAGGGATTTTTTTTTCCCCAGATGGTTGGCAAAGGCTAATACCTTGAATTTAGATACTCAGGTCTTTATTAGCAACTGGCTGGAAGCTGAAAGCTAAGGTTTTGTTTTTTTTTTTTTTGTGACTAATTTCTAGAAGTGATTGTAGACTTCCTCTCTTGTGCTGAGCAGAAAACTCTGAAGAATGGGGACCTGTGGATCCTCTGGGTTTGGGATTTCTGCACTATGGCTATAACAAAGCTGCTGGACCCCTGCCTCCAGAGGGCATTTCCCTGGTAGAAAACAATAATTGGGTTTCTCTTCCTCACCATGCACCTCTCCCTTGTTGATCAATAGTTTTCTTTTCTTTAGTCATACTGTCAGGTTATATACAATGTTGGTATTTAAAATAAACGGATATGTTCATAATGTTAGGTTAGAAAAAATAATATTAGGAATTATGTAGTGTGTAACTATGCTCTGGACAGTGTCAGTTGACCAAGTTCATGAGGATGTTCCTGTCTATATACAGGAATTCTCAGATTGTCAAGCTTCTGTGCTGGCTTTTTCTGCCCTTCTAGAGACAGCTGAGGGGCCCAAGCACCTGTCCGTCCGTCCGTCCTTCTTTCCTTCCTTTTTCTTTTTTTTAATTGTGGTAAAATATATGTAACATAAAATTTACTGTTTTACATTCTTCCTTCTTATACATGATCAGCCTCCTGGAAAGCTTTCCCTTCACCACCTCATCTCTTACTGCCCTTAGGGGTCCTCAGAGTCTAGTCACGCTTTCTCTGAGTGAGTTTCCTTGAGATCCCCTAGAGCACAAGTGGCCATGCCTTCTTTTGGTCTGTGTCCAAACAATACAGCTCGTTTTTTTTTTTAGGTTATGTACTGCAGTCGTCTGACTGCTTTATGTTTTACCTGTTCACACATTTTGGCATGATCTCTCCAACTAGATTGTCAGTTCTTGGAGAGCAGTAACTGTCTTGTACCTTATCTCCTCCATCATTCTTGTCACGCTATTTCATCTACAGTAGGTATTGAATAATTGCTTGGATACTTGTGGATTTTGTTGATTGTTGGTGATAGTAGCAGCTGCTGCTGTTGGTGTGAGCTAGATTTCCTAGTCCCTGATACATTTTCTTTCCTATTGGAAATGAAATGAAAGGGCATTGTTCTGGCCTTTAAGACTGAGAAGAGTAAGAGCAACAAGAACTTGTAGCAGAGATGAGGGAATAAATAAGAGAAGGAAGAGAGTTGAAACAGTATGAAAGGGTTAAAGAGAAAATGGAACAAAGAGGAAAATAATCCACAAAAATTTAGATGTTGATAGAAGACAGACTTTATTTTTTCCCTTCTACACTTCACTGAGAAATATGCTAACACCATTTACTTTCTGGGGCTGGGCAAAAAAAGGTTGTGGCTCTTTTGGTTGGCTTGACTGTACATAAAGGGACTCTGGTGTTTTAAGTGGTTCAGAAACTTGACCAAAGAGACTGGACAGAAAAGCAGCTTGGTTAAGGGTAAAGGAGAAGGAATCATATACAGTTATTTTTCTTTGAGGCCAGATACAAGCTAGCATTGTTTTTATTTACTTATATTTTTAAAATTGTATTTAAAATACAAAAATTAGCTGAGCGTGCTAGCATGTGCCTGTAGTCCCAGCTACTCAGGAGGCTGAGGTGGGAGGATCACTTGGGCCTGAGAGCAGAGGTTGCAGTGAGCTGAGATTGCCCCCACTATACTCCAGCCTGGGCTACAGAGCAAGATCTTATCTCAAAACAACAAATTTTTTTGTTTTTGGTAGAGATGGGGTCTTGCTGTATTGCCTAGGTCTTAAACTCCTGGCCTCAAGCCGTCTTCCCACCTCAGCCTGCCAAATTCCTTTACAAGCATGAGCCACCACTCCTGGCTTGTTTTTATTTTTGTAATTAATATTTTTTGAGGATGAGAGGGAATAATTTAAGTGCTTAGTTTACGCAATGGTGTTCCGGCTACTCTGGTTCTCTTGTTGCACATGTCTCTGAAAGTGTGATTGATAGTGATAGTCACCCAGATCACTACTGATGTCCCATTGGTCGTAGTGCTGATTGCACAATTCTGTGGCATATTGAAATATTTAATTTTTTTAACATAATTTAGGTTCTGTGGCTTGTAGAAAATGTTATGTGTGTATGTAATTGAAAATTATAGTCTTACGAATTCTAGTCTACAAGTAAAAACTATCCAAGTTTGAGGAGTAGCTTAAATTTTTCACTCGATTCTCATGTCTGTGTACTCATTTTGTTGTGTCTGGGCTGTTGCATGTGGATTATTTATAGTATAGCATAAAGTTAAGCCTTTTACTGCCATTTGGGATTTGAAGTCTCTTTTTAAAAATTATTATTTAAAAAAATTTTTTTAGAGATGAGCTCTTGCCCTGTCTCATAGCTGGAGTGTAGTAGCGTGATGATCATAGCTCACTGCACCCTCAAACTCCTGGGTTCAAGCTATCCTCCCATCTCAGCCTCCGAAGTAGCTGGGGCTATAGGTGTATGCAACTAATTAAACAAAAATTTATTTTGGCCAGGCACAGTGGCTCACGCCTGTAATCCCAGCACTTTGGGAGGCCAAGGCAGGTAGATCACGAGGTCAGGAGATCAAGATCATCCTGGCTAACACGGTGAAACCCTGTCTCTACTAAAAATACAAACAAAAAATTAGCCGGGTATGGTGACACGTGCCTGTGGTCCCAGCTACTCAGGAGGCTGAGGCAGGAGAATGGTGTGAACCCGCGGGCAGAGGTTGCAGTGAGATGAGATCGCACCACTGCACTCCAGCCTGGGCAACAGAGTGAGACACTGTCTCAAAAAAAAAAGAGAAAAAATTTTTAAGTAGACTCAAAAAGCTGCAAAAAAAAAAATTTTTTTTTAAGATACAGAATCTCACTGTGTTGCCCAGGCTGATCTCAAACTCCTGGCCTTAAGTGGTCCTCTTGCCTCAGCCTCCTAAGTTAGCTGGGTAAAGTGTCTTAAGTAGAAAAATCACAATTTTCAGCTGGGTGCGGTGGCTCACACCTGTAATCCCAGTACGGGAGGCTGAGGCGGGTGGATAACAAGGTCAGGAGAGCCCTGGCTAACAGTGAAAACCCCGTCTCTACTAAAAATACAAAAAGAAAAATCACAGTTGTCTGGGACACGGGGCTTTTAGTTTAATGAGGGCCCTGGTGTCAGAGGGTAACTTCCTGTATATGTTCTGGGACCAGTCTGTGAGTAAAGTCATTATTGAGAGAGGAAGGTGCCAGAAAATCAGATCAAGGGCTCAAGATAGAGAACAGAGAAAATGCTTATCTGCTACTGAGGTGGGGAAGCTGCTGGTATTCAAATAGTGGCAAAACAGAAGCATTATTTGAGAATGAACTGTCCTACACAAATCACAAATGGAATAGTCAGGTGAGATGAAATGATTGCGAAGTGAGGTGTTGTGTTGTAGGAGGAGGGGATCTCTGGGGAATAAGTATTTTTAGTGATCATGTATGAGTCTTTAAAGAAAACAAAGTTACCTTTTTCTACAGTATATTTTTATATGAGACTTATACAAAGATTATTTTATTGTCTTTATAGATGAAAGAGGTCCTTCTTGTAACCATAAGCATTTTTATTGCAAAATGTGCAGTAGTTAGCCAATAGTTTTTTTTTTTTTTTTTTTTTTGAGACGGAGTCTCGCTGTCGCCCAGGCTGGAGTGCAGTGGCGGGATCTCGGCTCACTGCAGGCTCCGCCCCCGGGGTTCACGCCATTCTGCCTCAGCCTCCTGAGTAGCTGGGACTACAGGTGCCCACCACCTTGCCCGGCTAATTTTTTGTATTTTTAGTAGAGACGGGGTTTCACTATGTTAGCCAGGATGTTCTCGATCTCCTGACCTCGTGATCCGCCCGCTTTGGCCTCCCAAAGTGCTGGGATTACAGGCGTGAGCCACCGCGCCCGGCCTTTAGCCAATAATTTTTTTCAGTTATTCAGTGAGTCCTCTTAATTACCATTCCATGGAACTCTTGAGATATTTGTTGACAAGCTGCTCAGGAAGAGGCTCAGCCAGAGCCCCAGACAAAGCCCAGGCAGGATCATGACTGTGGAGCTGGCTTTGGTTTGTAATGGGTCAAGAATCTCTTTCTCCTTGTGCCCTAATCTTAGCATCATGTTAGGGGCATAGGCAGGAGAAGTGAATGTTGTTCAGGGACCTACCCCATTGCTTCAGGAGGGGAAAGAAATAGGCCACTTTGAGCTAGATCTAGTCCAGGAGGTGTAGTGAGCTACCTGAGCTTTGTGTTGAGGCCAGAGGACCTTGAAGGTGGTGTAGAAGGGCAATGCAGGTTATAGAAGTCCTGGCTCCATAGGGCAATGGGCGTGGGAGCGGGAGGGTTATCTTCTGGGCTGGAATGAGGGTCAAAGGTGTATAGGTAGAAAGGAGTATTATGATTGTAGCCTCAAGCATCTTTAATGTTGGAGGAAAGGAATAGGTTTTGTAAACTTTAGGAATAGGTTTTTAATAGGATTTTTGTTTTGTTTTTTTGTTTTTGAGACAGCGCCTCACTCTGGCACTCAGGTTGGAGTGCAGTGGCACGATGTTGGCTAACTGCAGTCTCCAACTCCCAGGCCGAAACAATCCTCCTACTTCAGCCTCCCAAATAGCTGGGACCACAGGTGCGCACCACATGCCTGGCTAATTTTTTTTTTTTTTTTTTAATATTTTTGGTAGAGACGGAGTTTTGCTGTGTTACCCAGGCTGGTCTCAAACTCCAGAGTTCAGAAGATCCACCCACTTCAGCCTCCCAAAGTGCTGGGGTTACAGGTGTGAGCCACCGCACCCAGCCTAGGATTTTAAATAGGTATTTAAATAGATTTTTAAAACTTATTCAGCACATGTGTGGCATAGTGAACTATATTGCTCACTTTTTTTTTTTTTTTTTTAATTGAGACGGACTCTCGCTCTGTCGCCCAGGCTGGAGTGCAGTGGCACGATCTTGGTTCACTGCAAGCTCCGCCTACCGGGTTCACGCCATTCTCCTGCCTCAGCCTCCCAAGTAGCTGGGACTACAGGTGCCTGCCACCACGCCTGGCTAAATTTTTTTTGTATTTTTAGTAGAGACGGGCTTTCACTTTGTTTGCCAGGATGGTCTCGATCTCCTGATCTCATGATCTGCCCCTCCTCGGCCTCCCAACGTGCTGGGATTACAGGTGTGAGCCACCGCACCTGTCCCTATTGCTCACTTTTTAAACCTGTTCCCCAGATAGGATCGGAGAAATATGCCAATTATTACAAGTGTTTTTACTGCATTTCTTCTTGCTTTATGAATTGCTGTATTAACTTCAGTAAAGCTATGAAAATATTTCCTAGAACACTCTATTCTGCCATACTCTTTTGTGAATTTTTTTTAAAAACTAGTGTTTGCTCCTTAGCAAAATATGACTGGAAAATCTCTCTAAGATTCTGCTGTGGCTAATTTTTCCCCTTTGTGGATGAATAGTAATGGGTTGTCAGGGCTTCTGACTCTTAAGTGCCAAAGTCTTTATAGTCCTGTGTTCAAAACAACCTGGCTTTTTTGTCTTTTTCACTTGTAACATGATCACTTGGTGTTCATAACAACAAAATACATTATTTTAGCCATTTTCTTAATTGGTACTAATGCCAAGTTAAAAGATAACAAGTATCTGGTGAAAACTTTAATTATTAAATCGATTTTCTTTTATTCTGATATAGCTGAATTTTAAGATCATTCTATTTTTATTTACTTACAGTCATGAATTGACCAATAATGGTTTTTTGTTGTTGTTGTTGTTGTTACTGTTGCTACTACTCATGGGAAAGTATCTTCAAGCTGGGGCTGGTTACACTGAGTGTTTGTGTGCTGAGCAGCCCTCTGATTTCTATTTTTGTGATCTGATGTGAGCTGTCTTTGCACGCTTCTATCTAAGTAGAACTTAGGTTAAATTCCTGCATTTCAAATAGCTGGCCGTTAATAGGTTCATTAACATATTTCACAGTGTTTTAGTCTGGAAGTCTGAGGTGTGTTTACTGATGTGTAAATTCATTTTTAAAAGGCGATGAGAAATGTCCAGAGTGACATTGAGAATGGCCTAAATACAAATGGTGCAAAGTTGTCCTTGTCTTGCCAGCTTAGAAAGGTTGTTGTCATCGCTGTGTACCTGATACCATACAAAACATGCTCATCACCTTCCAGAAAAGAAGCTCTTCATCAGATTCAAGGCCAGCTTTCATTCTAGTCTTTTTGTTGTGCTTGCTGTCTACCTCAGGAACCATGGAAGTCATGTGTAATCAAGGGGTGATATGGTATTTGTGTGTTTTTTTTTTTTGACATTTATATTTTAATCTTGAGTTTATAAAATTTTTGTCAAGATGTTACTACAGTATTTCAGAAAATAATATCATTCATGTTTTCATTAACCTAAAATAAGTTTTCTTCCTTGCTTATCATCCTTCAGCTCTTGTCCATATTCATACATAGCATTATTGTTCAGCATTTCACTCAACCAATATTGGGTATTTATTGAGAACCTACTACACCTCCTGTTATGTTCCTGTGTCAGGCACATAACAGGAAAAATAACTGTGAAGAAAACAGACAAAAATCTCTGCCCTGGTAGACATTGCATTATAATAATCAGTAGATACATGTATTTTATGCATTCTGCTTTCTTCATGTATATTTCAAACATTTCCCCGTTTTTACTTTGTCCTCATAAATACTTTAAATGGCTGTGTAGCATGCCATCTAGTTTTTGAACCGTAATTTGCTTAAGCTTTCTCCATTGGGCATTTAAGTGAGTACCTATGTATTACAGTTGTTGGGGGACTGGTTACTTTGCTGTGAATGTCTTTATGGATATGACTTTTGTGTCTGTTGGGCCTTGTCCAGAGTCTGGGCTAGTGGTCAGATGATTGGGTTCCAGTCTCATTTTTTCCATTTAATATAATATGACCTCAGATAAGTCCCTCAGCATCTCTATGCTTGAGTTTCCTCATCTGTAAAATAATGATAACACCTCCTTCACAACATTAAATGTGATGATAATGCAGATAAAGTGCCTGGAACATGAATGTTCAAACCGATTTTGCTTGGTCATGGTAGAAGCGGGGCAAAAGTGGAGGGATGGGAGTGTTATTTGTCTTGGTTCCTTAAAACATGTTCTCAGGGTTGTGTGTCTTGAATCATAGGGTAGGAGCCTACACATTGAGGATGGTTCTGGGCAATATATTGCTGACTGGTGCCTCTGAGTGTGCATATGATATTGGGTCATATACTTTGGATTATTTTACCTTCCCCTAGAGCCTCTGGTTCCCTTCTCCTGGGGCCCACCAAAGAGAAGTAAAAATAACACAAAATGAACTTTGAATTGGAGCCGGGAAAAAGATACAGGGAAATAATAGCTTGTCTGTACCTGTATTTGTGGTTGACTGCAATGTTTGGTCTTATGCCTATGTTAATAGCACTACTTAGTGTTTACTTGTTTTGGGGGTTCTTGTTATTGAGACACCTCTGTACTTTAATTTTGCCTTGCTCCAATCTAATTATCTTTTTTTCTTCTTTGCCCTTGCTGCTCTAGGAAAAATTTGAAGGATTAGATTTGTCTTCCCCAAAGAGGGAAGAATTGTAGGAAAGATTCGAAAAAGGTGCAGAATGAGGAGCATTTTGCTCCTCCTGAAATGTATCTGCCCTCTAACTTTATTTCTTAAACTGACATGAACTGTCAAACATGAAGTTCCTTTGGTATCTAAACTTTAAACTTTTATAAAGTTTAAATCTTTATAAACATGAATGATTTCCACCGGGCACAGTGGCCCACGCCTGTATTCCCAGTACTTTGGGAGGCCAAGGCAGGCGGATCACCTGAGGTCAGGAGTTCAAGACCAGCTAGCCAACATGGTGAAACCCCGTCTCTACTAAAAATACAAAAATTAGCTGGGCATGGTGGTGCATGCCTGTAGTTCCAGCTACTTGGGAGGCTGAGGCACGAGAATCGCTTGAACCTGGGAAGCAGAGGTTGCAGTGAGCCGAGATCGCGCCACTGCACTCCAGCCTCGGCAACAGAGCGAGACTCTGTCTCAAAAAAACAAAAACAGGCCGGGCGCTGTGGCTCATGCCTGTAATCCCAGCACTTTGAGAGGCCAAGGCAGGCGGATCACGAGGTCAGGAGATCGAGACCATCTGGCTAACACAGTGAAACCCCGTCTGTACTAAAAGTACAAAAAATTAGCCGGGCATGGTGGCGGGCGCCTATAGTCCCAGCTACTCGGGAGGCTGAGGCAGGAGAATGGCGTGAACCCGGGAGGTAGAGCTTGCGGTGAGCCAAGATGGCACCACTGCACTCCAGCCTGGGCAACAGAGCGAGACTCCGTCTCAAAAAAAAAACCATGAATGATTTCACAGTGATGACCATGTTATTGACCATAAATAGAGAAAAATACAGGCAGGATGAGCAAGGGGTTTGTTTGGAGATTTTAAAAGGAAAGCAGAGCTGTTCTTATAATTGTGAACACAGTGTGGTCTCTATCTGGAAAAGTTGTTCTCTTTGACTAGCAGTTTCTTTTCCTGGTCAGCTAACAGTCTCTTCAATTCTGTCACCATCCTTTCCAGGAGTCTGTAGATAACCTTGCCTCTTTTTACAAGAAATCTTTCTAATGCCATCAAGCTTGGTTTCCTGGATTCTCTATCTTAATTGTTGGTACCACCATCCACCAACCTGGAAATAGAGGATTGACCCTCTACCCCTTGTTTACATGAGTCCCTCCCTGATCCCCAGACAGAGTCTGTCACTCTTGCCTCTGTACCACTGTGCTTCTTCTTGGTGTGTACTTACAGTGTTTGCCAATTAGTTGTAAACTAGGATATAAACTGTTTGAGATAGAGGTCCATATTTTTTCTTTACCTAACAGCACCTGGCAGAAATGTCTGGTTATGTTATGTTCTCAGTAAGTGTTGCTTTTTAATGTGTCTAAGCCCAGGCCAATAAATGCACAGTTGAAAATTAACTCCAAACCTCTACTTCTGTGTGCTCCAATTTGTAAACAGGAGACATTCTCTTCAAAGGACTTTTTCATGAAGCCAGCTGACCTCCAAATAAAGATGGTATAAACCTGGCTGGGCGCGACGGGTCACACATGTAATCCCAGCACTTTGGGAGTCCAAGGCGGGTGGATCATGAGATCAGGAGGTCAAGATCATCCTGGCCAACACAATGAAACGCCATCTCTACTAAAAATACAAAAAATTAGCTGGGTGTGATGGCAGGAGCCTGTAATCCCTGCTACTTGGGAGGCTGAGGCAGGATAATCGCTTGAATCTGGGAGGTGGAGGTTGCCGTGAGCTGAGGTCACACCACTGCACTCCAGCCTGGGTGACAGAGCGAGACTCTGTCTCAAAAAAAAAAAAAGATGGTATAAACCTAACAGATACATGATTCCCAGCTTATGGTATGTATCAGAATTAGTTTTAGCAATTCTCATATAGAAACCTGAACTTCATACAGTTGTAATGAAACAGGCTAGGTACGGTGGCTCACACCTGTAATCCCAGCACTTTGGGAGGCCGAGGTGGGCGGATCACTTGAGGTCAGGAGTTTGAGACTAGCCTGGCCAACGTGGTGAAACCCTATCTCTACACAAATATAAAAATAAGCCGGGCGTGATTGTGGACACCTGTAATCACAGCTACTCGGGAGGCTGAGGCAGGAGAATCGCTTGAACCTGGGAGGCAGAGGTTGCAGTGAGCTGAGATCATACCACTGCACTCCGTCCTGGGCAACAGAGAGAGGTTGCGTCTCAAAAAAAAAAAAAAAAAAAGGTAATAGAATCTCGAGGGGCTAGGCCAAGGCATTTTACATTAGATTCGCATGGAAGTGCAGAAAAATTGTAAAATGGTTTGGGTTATTCAAGTGAGGAGGGAGGAGTGCTTGCTTTCTTTTGACTACTGAAAGGGCGTGTCCAGCATTTGGAGTGTACTGGTTTTGTAACAGTAGAAGTAGGATATAAATTGCTCAGCTATACTTGCAAGTTGGATAGGCTTCCCATAGTCTTTTTGATGTCTAAATATAACTTTATATTTCATTGATTTTCAAGAGAAGGTCTTGTCCCTGGGGTGGAGGCTGTCCTCTTTTCCCCTAGCCCCACCATCAGCACTGGTCCTCTGCAAGGTTTTATAACCCCCTGCCTTCTTCCTTTGACCTGGGCAAAACTAAGAGGAAGAAACAGCACAGCTCACAGTTTGAGCTTAGGGGTGGTTGTGGCAAGACTCCTGTCCTCACTCCTTCCTAATCTTCTCAAAAGAGACTTCAGGTGACTTGGAAACTACTGGACAAATTCCATTCTAATTTTTTTTTAATTTTTTTCATATTTTTCCTTTCTTTCCTAACTGTCAGAACATACGAACATTCTAACTCATTTTCATATGTGTACAAACCAACTTTTTAGTGTTTCAACTGTGCAAAGTCCTACTGTATTTTATGATCTTGTTTAAAATAGAAGTTTACTTAGCAATAATTATAAATAAATGAATATTCTTTAGTGAAAAAAGAGATAAAAGTGGATTCTATGTCCTTTTTGATGATGAGAAACAGGGTTTCACCATGTTGGCCAGGCTGTCCTTTTTGATGATGTAGAGATGTCTGATGGTATCTGTAGTCATAAATACAATGTGGTTTAAAAGTTTTGAATTTTATGATACTGTAGTAGAATACACCAAATTTTCTTTTGCAAATTTAACACTGCTACTTCAAGATGGTTGGCTGCACATGCCTTTGCCCCACCTCTGCTTCTTCTGTTTGTTTTGTTATTCAGATGTCTGTGGTAGTTTTATTTGCAATAGCCAAAAACTGGAAGCAACTCACATACTCAAAAAGATGAATAAACAAACAGTGGCATACCCATAGAACTGCATACTTCTCAGCAGTATAAAAGAATGAGCTACTTATATAAGCATCATTGATAAACCTCAAAAAAAAAAATATGCCACATGAAGAAACCCAAAGGGGAGAAACATAAAAACTTTATATGTCAGTCATGTAAAATTCTAGAAAATGCAAACTAATCCATCATAAAGGAAAGTAAATCAACAGTTGCCTGGAGGACCAGAGAGAGCAGGAGGAGAGAGATTATTAAAGGGGATAAAGTAAATTTGGGAGTGCCCTTCCATTTTTAAATACCATGAAAATGAAAGTAAAGGCACATGCATGTTGTAAACTAATATTAACAGAATGGGTTGGAGTGGGGTGTTGTGTGGGGACATCATTACAAAATGTGAGCCAGTTTATCTAAATTTTGAAAAGACCATGGACTCTGATCTGACTGATGAATATTGGAAGAGATAAGTGTGCTGCAAATGGGGGGATTAATAAAAGAGCTGTATATAGACTAGTCATCCCTGTCCCCACTGGGTCTTTAGACCAAAAAAAAAAAACAAACAAAAAAACCTACATAAAAACAAAAGAAACCCATTTATTTATTTAATTTTTTGAGACAGAGTGTTGCTCGTCCCCCAGGCTGGAGTGCAGTGGCGTGATCTCAGCTCACTGCAACCTCTGCTTCCCAGGTTCAAGCAATTCTCCTGCCTCAGCCTCCTGAGTAGCTGGGACTACAGGCACACGCCACCACACCCGGCTAATTTTTGTATTTTTAGTAGAGACGGGGTTTCACCATGTTGGCCAGGCTTGTCTTGAACTCCAGACTTCAGGCGACCTGCTTGCCTTGGCCTCCCAAAGTGCTGGGATTATGGGGGCGCCTAGCCAAAACCCTTATTTTTAAGAATTGAGATAAACTGGAGAGAAATAGAACCCTTAGAGTGTGAGATTTGGCTGATCTCATTTATCATCTGGGGGCTCTTGAGTCTGAAGTAATAGCTGTCTCTCATGGATCATCCTAAAATGACAGGTTCTGTTTATGTACACAGAGCTTAGGATTCATTTTCCTGACCCCTCTTCCCTTTAAAAATTTGAAGTAATAATTAGCTGGGCGCGGTGACTCACGCCTGTAATCCCAGCACTTTGGGAGGCTGAGGCAGGCGGATCACAAGGTCAGGAGATTGAGACCATCCCAGCTAACACGGTGAAACCCCGTCTCTACTAAAAATACAAAAAAATTAGCCGGGCGTGGTGGCAGGCGCCTGTAGTCCCAGCTACTCGGGAGGCTGAGGCAGGAGAATGGCGTGAACCTGGGAGGCAGAGCTTGCAGTGAGCTGAGATCGTGCCACTGCACTCCAGCCTGGGTGACAGAGCAAGACTCCAACTCAAAAAAAAAAAAAAAAAAATTGAAGTAATAATCACATATCCTAAAACTAACCATTTAAAGTATACAATTCAGTGGCATTTAGTACATTCACAATGTTATGCAACCATCATCTTCATCTTGTTCCAGAACATTTTCATTACCTCAAAAAGAAACCCAGGCTGGGTGCAGTGGCTCATGCCTGTAATCCCAGCACTTTGGGAGGCCAAGGCAGGTGTTAAAGACCAGCCTGGCCAACATGGTGAAACCCTGTCTCTACTAAAAATACAAAAAATCAGCCTGTCGTGGTGGTGGGTGCCTGTAGTCCCAGCTACTCGGGAGGCTGAGGCAGGAGAATGGCGTGAACCTGGGAGGCGGAGCTTGCAGTGAGCCGAGATCATGCCACTGCACTCCAGCCTGGGCGATGGAGCGAGACTCCATCTCAAAAAAAAAAAAAAAAAAAAATTAGCTGGGCGTGGTGGCACACATCTGTAATCCCAGCTACTCGGGAGGCTGAGGTGGGAGAATCACTTGAACCTGGGAGGTGGAGGTTGCGGTGAGCCCAGATTTTAAAAAGATGATAGATAGATAGATAGATAGATAGATAGATAGATAGATAGATAGATAGGTAGATAAAAAGAGAGAGAGAGTGTGCAAGTGAGCCAAGTCCGGATGCGGTGGCTCACTCCTGTAATCCCAGCACTTTGGGAGGCCCAGGCAGGCAGATCACTTGAGGTCAGTGTTGTGGGAAGTCAGGGACCCTAAACGGAGGGACTGGCTGAAGCCATGGCCGAAGAATGTGGATTGTGAAGATTTCATGGACATTTATTAGTTCCACCAGCCTGGCCAACATGGTGAAACCCCATCTCTACATCTCAACTAAAAATACAAAAATTAGTCAGGCGTGGTGGTGCGTGCCTGTAATCCTAGATACTCGGGAGGCTGAGGCAGGAGAATTGCTTGAACCTGGGAGGCAGAGGTTGCAGTGAGCTGAGATTGCGCCACTCCACTTCAGCCTGGGTGATAAAGTGAGACTCCGTCTCAAAATATATATATATGAAGCCACATACATGGCATGAGTATGAGTCATTGGTGGCAATCAAAAAATATATTTGTGCAGGCTGGGCGCGGTGGCTCACGCCTGTAATCCCAGCACTTTGGGAGGCTGAGGCGGGCGGATCACGAGGTCAGGAGATCAAGACCATCCTGGCTAACATGGTGAAACCCCGTCTCTACTGAAAATACAAAAAAAAATTAGCCAGGCATGGTAGCGGGCGCCTGTAGTCCCAGCTACTCGGGAGGCTGAGGCAGGAGAATGGTGTGAACCCAGGAAGCGGAGCTTGCAGTGAGCAGAGATCGTGCCACTGCACTCCAGCCTGGGTGACAGAGCAAGACTCCGTCTCAAAAAAAAAAAAAAAATTTGTGCCTGATGTATGAACATTCTCCTTTGAATGGCCCCAAGGGTTATTGGCATTGGAACCACAGTGAAGAAAATGCAATTCTGGTCCTACAAATAGTATCCTAAAGCTACAAAAGTAACTGATGGAGGAAATAAAAATAGTGTTTTATATATCAAAAAGTTGGGACTTGAAAGCGGGAGATAAGGAGCAATTTAAGTAAGTTACATGTCATAGAGAGTTAGGGTTATACTCAGTGATGTTGGTGACAACCAGAAGAACCTTAGACAAATGACTGGAAAAGATTTCTCCTGGATAGGAAGACCTGGTGGTGGTAGTGGTAAAAAGAAATGAGGTGGCAGTGTTGTTCTTTCCATCAAAGTGCCTTTTATGTTTTATGAGCCATTGATTTTTCTTTTCTTTTTTTTTTTTTTTGAGACGGAGTCTCGCTCTGTCGCCCAGGCTGGAGTGCAGTGGCGCTATCTTGGCTCCACCTTCTGGGTTCACGCCATTCTCCTGCCTCAGCCTCCTGAGTAGCTGGGACTACAGGTGCCTGCCACCACGCCTGGCTAACTTTTTGTATTTTTAGTAGAGACGGGGTTTCACTGTGTTAGCCAGGATGGTCTCGATCTCCTGACCTTGTGATCCGCCCCTCCTTGGCCTCCCAAAGTGCTAAGATTACAGGTGTGAGCCACCGCGCCCAGCCCAATTTTTCTTTTTTTTTGTTTGAGATGAAGTCTCACTCTGTCACCCAGGCTAGAATGCAGTGGCATGATCTTGGCACACTGCAACCTCCACCTCCCAAGTTCAAGTGACTTTCCTGCCTCAGCCTCCCGAGTAGCTGGGATTACAGGCACACGCAACCACACCTGGCTATTTTTTTTTTTTTTTTTTTTTTTGAGACGGAGTCTTACTGTCACCAAAGCTGGAGTGCAGTTGAGTTATCTTGGCTCACTGCAGCCTCTGTCTCGTGGGTTCAAGCAATTCTCCTGCTTCAGCCTCCTGAATAGCTGGGATTAGAGGTGCCCGCCACCACGCCCAGGTAATTTTTGTATTTTTAATAGAAACGGGGTTTCACCATGTTGGCCAGGCTGGTCTTGAATTCCTGACCTCAGGAGATCCGCCCGCTTCGGCCTCCCAAAGTGTTGGGATTACTGGCATGAGCCACTATTCCCAGCCAAGCCTCAACTGATTTTCTTTGTTCATTGGCCATTAGGATAGGTTTAATAATTATTTCCCAGTAAACAAGTACTTCCTGAATTTCTGATGTCATTTTAACTTTCAGGTAGATGCTGGGACAGATGGAAAAAGATAGTTTGACCTCTTCATTTCCTTTTTTCTTTTTTTTTTTTTTGGAGACGGAGTCTCCATTGCCCAGGCTGGAGTACAACCTCCGCCTCCCGGGTTTAAATGATTCTCCTGCCTCAGCCTCCTGAGTAGGTGGGATTACAGGCACCTGCCAACATGCCCAGCTAATTTTTTTTTTTTTTTTTTTTTTGAGATGGAGTTTCGCTCTTGTTGCCCAGGCTGGAGTGCAATGGCACGATCTCAGCTCACTGCAACCTCCGCCTCCCAGGTTCAAGCCATTCTCTTGCCTCAGCCTCCCGAGTAACTGGGATTACAGGCACGCACCACCACGCCCAACTAATTTTGTATTTTTAGTAGAGATGAGGTTTCTCCATGTTGGTCAGGCTGGTCTCGAACTCCTGACCTCAAGTGATCTGCCCACCTCAGCCTCCCAAAGTGCTGGAATTACAGGCGTGAGTCACCGTGCCCGGCCCTAATTTTTGTATTTTTAATAGATAATGGGGTTTCACCATGTTGGCCAGGCTGGTCTTGAATTCCTGACCTCAGGAGATCTGCCTGCCTCGGCCTCCCAAAGTGCTGGGATTACAGGCATGAGCCACTGCGCCTAGCCGACATCTTCTTTTTCAAATAACTTAAAGATCTCTCTGCCTTTAATATCTGCCCCCTCCTGTACTTCCACTTTTTGTTTTTCTGATACATCCACTAAAAGTACCATTTTATTTTGCTCTGTTGAAAAATTTAAAGTGAATTCTCCAGGCTCCAGCCTGATCTCCTCATTGTTCCTTTCCCTAACTCATATACTTGATTTTAGCCTCCTCCAACCTATTGTCAGCATCTCCGCCCTTCTTGCAACCCTGGAGAGACTGCTAAGCCCTCCAACTTTTTTTAACCTGTCTCAGAGAAGCTGTGTCTGGCCTCTCCTGTATCCCTGTGCATCCCTGAGGGCTTGGAACACCTTGGCACCTTCATACGCTCTTGCGGTAGATGTGGGTGTCATGACAAGGCTGGACCACCGGACACAGGCAGAGAGTGGTGTTGGCGTATGGGACCTAATGCTAGCACAGGTATTGTTCCAGGTTCTTGGGTTTGGCAGAGAAGGAATCAGTCAAAAAATTTCTGCCCTCGATGGGCTTTCATTCTGTTCCTGTTTATATAGTTTTAGATGATCAGAAAATTTATAAAAATAGGGTTATATGTTTCTAGCATAAAGGGGTAGCTAAGGAAAGCAGTCGATGAGGTAGTAGCTCTGTCATTGAAACATGCTGTTGGAATCTGTGGCTTTTTCATTAAGATGTGCTGGCCTCTGAAGTGCCCTCCTTTTGGAGAAGATGGTACTACCATCTTATTGGTAGTACTTGGATGGTACTACCTAGCTGGTTATTTGGCATTCCCTCTCTTTGCCTCCTCACAGTAGCAGTAGCTGAGACATAGCATTGTTTCAAATAATTTTTGGACAGGATGGGCTGTGGCTGCGGGAATGGACACAGCTTTTAGTCCTACTCTGTGCAGTTCATTTGATATCAGTTCCCATCTGCATTTCTTTTGGTTGGGTTTGCTGGACATAATCTGCCTATGTGGCATTCCCCTGGAAGTCTGTTAAGAGTTCTAGAAGGGGCAATAACCAGCCCTTTGTACTGAGTACTTCCCAAAAAGTTTCCATTAAATGCACCCTAAAAGATATGCTGGCTGGGATTTACTTCACAATAATCTGGAGGGAGGAGGGGAGGGCTGGAATGGAGACATAGTGGGTCTGGCCACCAGCTGGTTAATGGGTTTCATTATATTCTTCACTTTGGTAGATGTTTGAAATTTTTCATAATTAAAAAAATATATACCCTTATGGTCAAGGAATGATTACGTTAATATTTTTACATTATTGTATTTTGTATAAATAACCTTATATTGAGTGAGGTCTTTGGTTTTTTTGGTATTGATTTTAATGATTGGAGTTCATAGCAGTTAGGACTGAATCAAGGTTAGGCTAGTGAGAAGTCTTCAGATTTGTGTTTATTAATCAGATTTAAAAATATATATAACTTTTGGGTGCCTCAATTACAAGTCAACCCTCCCTCCATGTCCCTGTAAAGAAAAGTGGAACGCGCAAAGTTATGATCAGGTGCCAGAGAGTGGGCCTTTTAGAGGTTGAGAATATTTAGGTGTGAAATATGGGAGAAATGAAATCCCACCACTTAAATTAGACTTCAGGGGTGAGCCTGGTTTAGGGTCAGAAGCCCTATGAGACCTCACTACCACCACCACTACTGATGCTAATTTTGCCCCATCCTAGGCTGGTGTTTACTTACTCCTTTGTCTTTGTGCTTTAACCTTCTTTCTTCCTCTTGTCCCTTTAGTACTTTCTTGCCTCCCTCCACATCATCCCTTGCCCCCCGGACCCAAATCCATCTGTCTTGATCTCTTTAGGCTAATTTTCCTATATCATGTCCCATTCTAGCCCAGGCCCAGAAGCTGGCCCACAGTTCACCCCCTTTCTTCATTTCTGCTTTTTAATGAGTGACCACTAGTGTTTGTTAACAAAAGTGATTGGACCACGAAGTGGCAGGCTGAGGCATGAAGACCCATCATGTAGCCTTAAAAGATTTCAGGCAGTTGGCAAGTAAGAATTCTAAATAAAAATTGAAACTACCACCTGTATTTTTTCAGGCCGTTGATGCTCACTGCCATCAGCTGCATCCTCCCTATGGCACTGGTAAGTGTGGGAAGGGCTGGTGACAGTTTTGGTGGGCTGCTGGATTTCTTTTTTCTGGGGGAAAAGTCTATTTGCAAGCTATGTTGTTAATTTGTCCTTGAGGGCTGGAGAGCTTGAACCAGCTAGAGGAGACTAAAAAGATAAAGAAGCAACTGATCATGGTCATGGATATCCTTGGGGAACTGTTGTCAGGAGCAGGGGCTATTTTAGCATGTGCCTTGATCCGTATATAAAATTAGTATGTTCTGTGCACTATTTTGAGTAATAAACATGTACTATCCAAGTGCTCTGGGGTGTCAAATAATAACTGTTAAATGTCCTGGAACTCGCAAAACATTTTTTCTGAAGATAGATGTTGGTTGTGTACTAGAAAGCGTCCTAAATGTCATATGTGCTTACCATTTCCTTCAGTAGCAGGAATTTATCTCTCTCTGGTATTTTAAGTTCTTCGTGGTCAGGGGACTCAAATGTTTATTCCAATGACTAATTTAAACTTCTGATAGAGACTTGGTGGAATGCGGTGGAGGGGAAGGGACTTGGTAGAAATCAGAAAATACATTTGTGGCTGTTATTAACAAACTTCAGGTGGACTTGCGATTTGTGATCTGAAAAATGGTATCATCACCATCTGCTTACACTGAATAAAGTTGAAACAGAAGTAGGGCAGCAAGTCACAGAATTGCTAGTCTAAGCCCACACGCAAATTGCTATTGGAGTTGCCTTACTTAAGATCCTGAAACCCTGCAGCCGTCTCCTTGTAGCAAGTGGGTCAGAGGACACAGAGATTCAAAGTTTTATCTTATAAGGTAGTCTCCATTCTAAGATGACAGTTTGATTTCAGTTCTCTAGTCTCTAACACCCTTAGACTGGAAGAAAGTGCCTCCAGAACAAAATGCTGAGATTGTAGATTTGCATGCTGCTAACCATGTCAGTAACAGCAACTAAAGCATTCATATTCACTTCATTACATCTCTGTGAGAAAATCTTAGCATTATTGGCCCACAGCCTGGATTTCCCCCTGGTCTTCATCCTCCGTTCCTCAGTCCTGCTTGTGAAGCAGGCATAGAATTGTGTGACACATTTACTAAGTTCTTCATTTAAAAAACAGAAAGGAGAACTTGACTCCCAAGCAGCCGTCTACTCTAGGTTTCTAGGCCAGTGTAACCAAGTGGTAACTACTGAACATGTTTTGAGGGCCTGTGTCAGATAGTATTTTCCAAAGGTCATGAGCAAACACCTTCTGTCATCCACTATAGTCTGTGCATTTTAGAGTTTCAGTCAAAAACAGACTATAGAGGATGCCAGAAGTTGTTTGCTCATGACCTTTGGAAAATAGAAATGACCATAAACAAAGTCCTTTTTGACATGCATGTAGCACATGCTTCCTGAAATAAAGATCTGGAAACCATCTGAGAGTATTGACATTGTAAATGCAATGGCAAAACAAAGCCATATTGGATTGAGGGCTACGGGTAATGCAGAGCAGTGTGTAGGGTAAATGAGAACAGAGGAGAGAGAGCTCATTTCAAGCTGGAAAGAAAGCTCCCCAGTAGCGTCTAACCCATTGTGGTGCAGGTTTGGAGGACTCAGGGAAGGTGGGAGGATGGGCTGCTCTTGGTCTCTGCTCAGACCCCATCTTTGACTCTGTGAAAGCCTTCTCTGGACTACCCAGAAACTTGAGGGTACCCTTCACTCTTCACAATAAACTTTAGGCTTGCCCCCACTTCTCTACCTTGCTCATACACTTTCCTTCTCTAGCTCCCGGTAAAATGAAAGAGTTCTTATCTTTGGGGCTTATGTTCATACTAAGGGGCAGGCACAAATGTGATTGCCCAAAGACAGTCCAGGGAGTGAGAAGGCTGGCCTAAAAGCTGTGCCTGTGGAAAAGTGATATTTAAGGAGCTGGCTGAATGGGAGCAGAACATCCAGTGAAATACTCAGAAGCCTTGGTCAGGGAGATCAAGAAAGCCAGAGAAGGCCAGGCACAGTGGCTCACGCCTGTAATCCTAGCTCTTTGGGAGGCCGAGGCGGGGGGATCACCTGAGGTCGGGAGTTTAAGACCAGCCTGACCAAAATGGAGAAACCTCATCTCTACTAAAAATACAAAATTAGCCGGGCATTGTAGCACATGCCTATAATCCCAGCTACTCGGGAGGCTGAAGCAGGAGAATCTCTTGAACCTGGGAGGTGGAGGTTGTGGTGAGCCGAGATCGTGCCATTGCACTCCAGCCTGGGCAACAAAAGCAAAACTCTGTCTCAAAAAAAAAAAAGAAAGGGAAAAAAAGAAAGCCAGAGAATATTGTAAAGTTATCAGCATTATAGGCCTATATGGAAATGACTTTATACTAGTACTATTATACTATACTCTATAGTGTATACAGTTAACCTTAGTGAAAACTGTGTTAAAACTGTAAAGTGGAATTTATTTTGAGGATTATAAATAAAAAGTCAAAGTATATACTATTTGATGCAGTAATATAAGGGTCAACCCTTTGTATATTGTGACATTTGATTATGTGAGTGATTGCCATTGAATTAAATTTGACAAACTTTCAGCCCTTTTATTATGAAAAATTTAAAAGAAAGAGCTTTAAATAATTCTACAGTGGACATTCATATACTATACCATCTAGATTATATAATTGATAATCTGTTGCTGCATTTGCTTCATCATTTATCTGTCCATCAGTCACCTCATTTTTGAAACAGCTCTATTAAAGTTTTACATGCCATTAAACTCATCCATTTTATTCTTATTTTATTTTTATTTTGTTTATTTATTTTTTGAGACAGTCTTGCTCTGTCACCCAGGCTAGAGTGCAGTGGTGCAATCTCGGCTCACTGCAAGCTCCGCCTTCCAGGTTCACGCCATTCTCCTGCCTCAGCCTCCCGAGTTGCTGGGACTACAGACGCCCACCACCACGCCTGGCTAATTTTTTTGTATTTTTAGTAGAGATAGGGTTTCACCATGTTAGCCAGGATGGTCTCGATCTCTTGACCTCGTGATCCGCCCACCTCGGCCTCCCAACATGCTGGGATTACAGGCGTGAGCCACCGTGCCCAGTCTTCTTTTTATTTTATTTTGTTTTTTGAGATGGAGTTTTGCTCTTGTTGCCC
The DNA here is from genome assembly GCF_009828535.3 of Hylobates moloch. Classification (NCBI taxonomy): domain Eukaryota; kingdom Metazoa; phylum Chordata; class Mammalia; order Primates; family Hylobatidae; genus Hylobates; species Hylobates moloch. Next base: position 80,503,286 of record NW_026652283.1, on the reverse strand, counting down.
AGGCTGGAGTGCAATGGCGCGATCTCGGCTCACCGCAACCTTTGCGTCCCGGGTTCAAGTGATTCTCCTGCCTCAGCCTCCCAAGTAGCCGGGATCACAGGCATGTGCCACCACGCCTGGCTAATTTTGTGTTTTTAGTGCTAATTTTGTATTTTTAGTAGAGATGGGGTTTCTCCATGTTGGTCAGGCTGGTCTGGAACTCCCAACCTCAGGTGATCCGCCCACCTCGGCCTCCCAGGAGTGCTGGGATTACAGATGTGAGCCACTGCACCTGGCCCAACTCATCCATTTTAAAGTGTACCATTATTTGAATTCTATTAAATGTATACAACTATGTAGTTATTACCATAGTCCCAGTTTTAGAACATTTCATCACCTAAAAAATTCCTGTGTTCATTTATAGTTGATCCCTGTTCCCAAGTGACTACTGATCTTCTGTGTCAATAGTTTTGCCTTTTCTAGAAATTTCATACAATTCGAATTATACAATATGTAATCTTTTGTTACCTGGTTCTTTCTCTTAGCATAGTGGTTGAGGTTCATCCATATTGTATCATGCATCAGTAGTGTGTTCTCTTTTATTGCTGAATAATGATGGATATGCCACATTTTGTTTACCCATTCATTTGTAAGTTGATGGACATTGGGTTGTTTCTAATTTTGGGCTACACAGTATGCTGCTGTGACCATTCATGTCCAGGGCTTAATATAGCCATGTGTTTTCATTTCTCTTGTATAGATAACTAGGAGTGGGATTGATGGGTCACATGGTAAGTGTATGTTTAACATTTATTTTTTATTTATTTTTTTTGAGACGGAGTCTCACTCTGTCGCCTAGGCTGGAGTGCAGTGGCGCAATCATGGCTCACTGCAAGCTCCGCCTCCCGGGTTCATGCCATTCTCCTGCCTCAGCCTCCTGAGTAGCTGGGACTACAGGCGCCTGCCACGATGCCCGGCTAATTTTTTGTATTTTTAGTAGAGTCGGGGGTTTCACCGTGTTAGCCAGGATGGTCTCTATCTCCTGACCTCGTGATCTGCCTACCTTGGCCTGGGATTACAGGTGTGAGCCATCGCGCCCAGCCGTGTTTAACATTTTAAGAAATAAACTGTCTTCCAAGGTGGCTCTACTACTTTACATTCCCACTAGCATTATGTAAGGGTTCCAGTTTCTCTGCTTCCTTGTTAGCACTTGGTATTTTAGGTCTTCTGGATTATAATCATTCTAGTGAGTGTGAAATGTAGTATCTTGTGGTTTTAATTTGCATTCCCTAATGACTAGTGTCATTAACCATTAATGTAATTAATGATCTTTCCTTGTGCTTATTTGCTATTCATACATTTATTTTTTGTGGTGAAATGTCTGTTCAAATACTTTGTCTGTTTTTAAAAATTGCATTTTGTGCCTTATTGAGTTCTAAGAGAGAATTCTTTACATAGTTTGAATTATTTTATCAGATGTATGATTTGCAGATATTTTCTCCCATCCTGTTACCTGTATCTTTTTTTTTTATCTTTTGTTTACTCCATCTAGTTCTGCTTCCTACTTTTCCATTTTCTAAATGGTGTCTTTTGAAGAGTAAAAGCTTAATTTTGATGAAGTCCAGTTTATCTTTATTTTCTTTTTTTTAAAATTTTTTCTTTTAAGGATTGTGCTTTTAGTGTCATATCTAGAAATCTGCCTAAACTAAGGTCACAGTTTTCTTCTGTGTTTTCTTTTAGCAATTTTATAGTTTTAGGTTTTACATTTAGATATGTGAACTCTTTTGAGTTAATTTTTGTGTGGTACGAAGTAATGGTCTATGTTCTGCGTTTTGTTTGTTACGTATAAACAATTATTCAATTGTTCCAGAACCATTTGTTGAAAAGACTTTTTTTCTCCATTGAATTACATTGGCACCTTTGTTGAAAATTTACCATACATGTATGAGTTTCCTTTTAGACTCTGTTTTGTTCTACTGATCTATATATGTCTGTCTATTCCATTTTCTTTTTTTCCTCCATCTAGTTCTGCTTCCTACTTTTCCATATTCTAAATGATGTCTGTTGAAGAGTAAAAGCTTAATTTTGATGAAATCCAGTATCTCCACTGTCTTGATTACCGTATGTAGCTTTATATAGTAAGTCTTGAAGTCAGATTGTATAAGTCTTTCAACTTTGCTCTTTTCTTTCAAGATTGCTTTGGATATTCTGGATCCTTTACATGTCTACAGATTTTGCAATCAACTATTAATTTTATTAAAAAGCTTGTGATTTTGATTGGGATTTTCATTTGATTGGTTTTGATTGCTGTGTTCAAAATCTGTAGCTGTGCTGCCCGGTATGGTAGCTATGTGTGGCCATTGCTCATTTGAAATACGGTCAGTTTGAATTGAGATGTGCCGTAAGTCTAAAATACACACTGGACTTAGAATGAAACAAAGGATAAAAATAGATTATCAATGCTTTTTTATGTGTTACATGTTGAAATAATACAATTTAGGATATATTAGGTTAAATAAAATATTAAAATTCACCCATTTAATTTTTCAATTTGCTGCTATATAGAAATACTTTTATGGCTCTTTCTTTGAATTCTAACACTTGGTTTTTGTATATATTGACTTTGTATTTTCTTTCTTCTTCTTTTTTTTTTTGAGACGGAGTCTTGCTCTGTCGCCCAGGCTGGAGTGCAGTGGCGCAATCTCGGCTCACTGCAAGCTCCGCCTCCCAGGTTCACACCATTCTCCTGCCTCAGCCTCTCCGAGTAGCTGGGACTACAGGCGCCCGCCACCACGCCTGGCTAATTTTTTTTGTATTTTTAGTAGAGACGGGGTTTCACCGTGGTTTCGATCTCCTGACCTCATGATCCGCCCACCTCGGCCTCCCAAAGTGCTGGGATTACAAGTGTGAGCCACTGTACCCGGCCTTTTTTTTTTTTTTTTTTTAAATTTTTATTTTGTGACAGTGTCTTGCCCTGTCACCCGGGCTGGAGTGCAGTAGAGCTATCATGGTTCACTGCAACCTCAACCTCCCAGGTTCAAGTGATCCTTCTACCTCAGCCTCCCAGGTAGATGGGACAACAGGTTCATGTCACCATGCCCAGCTAATTTTTTGTACTTTTTGTAGAGACAGAATTTTGCCATGTTGCCTTGGCTGGTCTTGAACTCCTGGGCTCAGGTGATTTGCCTGCCTTAACCTCTGAAAGTGCTGGGATTACAAGCGTGAGCCAGTGTACCAGGCCAACTTTGTATTTTTTTTTACCTTGGTAAATTCATAAATTCATTTATTAGTGTTTTTTTTTTTTTCCCCTGGAGTTTCACCCTTGTTGTCCAGGCTGCAGTGCAATGGCAAATTTTTTAATTAAGGATTTTTGTGTCTATGTCTGTGGAATATTGGGTTTTTTTTCTTGGTTATGTTTTATCATGGTTATGCTAACGTCATAAAATGAGTTTGGAAGAAATGTCCCTTCTCTAGTTTCTAAAAGTGTTTATGTAAAATTAGTGTTGATAGAATTCATCAGTAAAATCCCTGGGCCTGGAATTTGGTGGGAAGGGTTTCGATCATGAATTCCATGTCTTTACTATATAAAGAGCTGCTCAGTTTTTCTTTTTCATTTTGTGTCGCTGTTGGTAAGTATTCTTCAAAGAACATGTTAAGTTTATTTAAGATGTCAATTTTATTAGAATTAGGTTGTTCATAACATTTTCTTATTTTCCTTTTAATGTCTATAAGAATGGTAGGGGGTGGTCCATCTTCTACCTCTGTTATGGGTAATTTGTTTTCTCTTTTTTCCTAATTGTTCTGTTTTATCAACTTTGTTGATATTTTTAAAGAATCCATTTTTAGACTTCGTTAATTTTTGCTGTTACTTGCTTTGGATTTTATTTCTTTCTCTTTTTAATTGTTACTATTTTCTTCTTTTTACTTCATTTTAACTTAGTCATCTTTTTCTAGCTTCCCTTTTTTTAGTTGTAATACATGGCAGTGACTAAATTTTTCTAGCTTCTTAGGTTAGATCTTTATGTCATTGATTTTGGGACCTTTTTTAGTATACACATTTATAGTTTTAAATTTTCGTGTAGGCATTATATTAGCTGCATCTCCCAAATTTCATTATGTAGTATTTTTGTTACTCAGTTCAAAACATCTTCTAATTTCTCTTTTGATTCCTGCTTTGACACAGGGGTTCTATAGAAGTATGTTCTTTAATTTCTAAATGTGTCCTACAAAGAAGGGTATTATTGGTAGCTGACAGTTAAGAGAAACATATGGGGGTTCTGGAATCATTCAGTGAATTGCTGTGAGGAGGGATTAGATGGTGGGTCCTGAAGACTCTCTTCTACTAAGGCATATAAGGTTTGTCCTGTCAATACCGGAGAGCAGTGATAGGTTTTAAACAAGGTAGGAACTGATCCTGGCAAGAGTTAAGGGATCTGCAAGAATTGTGTTATTATTACTGTTGCATAAGGGTGTCAGGAAGCTCATCCTGAGAATGATGGAGTGGAAGGGATATACATTAAGATGCCTTTCCATGTGAGTGAGGCCCTTCTGATGGGAGTGCTGAGGAGAGGAAGAACTAGAGATTGGACACTGGAGTGATGATGATGGGAGAGGGTAAAGTGGTTAAGGAAGAGTGAGACGTGGAGGAAAAGGCCAACAGTCCTACCTTGAGAGGCATGGGAATGTGGTGCCCCCCACTGGCAAGATGGGGATACAAGAGGAAGAGTACAGAGTACCTGAACAGGTGCTGCAAAAGACATCATAGAGATGAAGAGGGGGTCATTAAGGCAGAAGGAAGTTAAGTGTCTGATTTCTTTTTTTTTTTTTTTTTTTTTTTGAGACGGAGTCTCGCTCTGTCGCCCAGGCTGGAGTGCAGTGGCACAATCTCGGCTCACTGCAATCTCCGCCTCCCGGGTTCCCGCCATTCTCCTGCCTCAGCCTCTCTGAGTAGCTGGGACTACAGGCGCCCGCCACCACGCCCGGCTAATTTTTTTTTGTATTTATAGTAGAGACGGGGTTTCACCGTGGTCTCGATCTCCTGACCTCGTGATCCGCCCGCCTCGGCCTCCCAAAGTGCTGGGATTACAAGCGTGAGCCACTGCGCCCGGCCTAAGTGTCTGATTTCTATCAGCAAGATAAGGTATGAGAAATGTTTGAATTTGGCAACAAGGGAGTTTATATTGCCTGGTATATGTGCATAAGGAATATCTTAGTATTTCTACTGTCAGCAATTTTTTTTTTGAAACGCAGTCTCGTTCTTGTCACCCAGGCTGGAGTGCAGTGGCGCGATCTTGGCTCACTGCAACCTCTGCTTCTCGAGTTCAACTGATTCTCATGCCTCAGCCTCCCAAGTAGCTGGGATTACAGGTGCCCACCACTATGTCCGGCTAATTTTTGTATTTTTAGTAGAGACAGGGTTTCACTATGTTGGCCAGGCTGATCTCAAAGTCCCGACCTCAGGTGACCCTGCCCGCCTCAGCCTCCCAAAGTGCTGGGATTACAGGTGTAAGCCACTGCGCCCTGCCAGCAATTCTGAATAGATTGAAATTCATCAATTGAAATCAACATCTTACCAAATTATGAGCCAAATTGAATTAAAATCAGGAATAATCCGTGAATTTTTTATTTCTGATTTTGGCAGTTAGACCCCATAAACTTTGAAAAGTATTATAGTTATTAAACATGATTATTCATTTTCTTTTTTTTTTTTTTTTTTTTTAGACGGAGTCTCGCTCTGTCTCCCAGGCTGGAGGGCAGTGATGCGGTCTCAGCTCACTGCAAGCTCCGCCTCCCGGAGCTTCTCCTGCCTCACGCCATTCTCCTGCCTCAGCCTCCTGAGTAGCTGGGACTACAGGCGCCTCATAACACCGGGCAAATTTTTTGTATTTTTAGTAGAGACAGAGTTTCACTGTGTCAGCCAGGATGGTCTCAATCTCCTGATCTCGTGATCCGTCTGCCTCGGCCTCCCAAAGTGCTGGGATTACAGGCGTGAGCTGCCACACCCAGCCATTATTCATTTTCTTGAAACAGTGTCTTGCTGTGTCACCCCAGCTGGAGTGTAGTGGCGTGATCATGGCTCACTGCAGCCTCCACCTCCTGGGCTCAAGCGATCCTCCTACCTTAGCCTCTTAAGTAGCTGGGACTACAGGCACATGCCACCATGCCCAGCTAATAAAAAAAAATGTTTTGGCTGGGCGTGGTGGCTCACGCCTGTAATCCCAGCACTTTGGGAGGCCGAGGCGGGTGGATCACCTGAGGTCTGGAGTTTGAGACCAGCCTGGCCAACATGGTGAAACGTCGTCTTTATTAAAATACAAAAATTAGCCAGGTGTGGTGGCAGGCGCCTGTAATCACAGCTACTTGGGAGGCTGAGACAGGAGAATCGCTTGAACCTGGGAGGCAGAGGTTGCAGTGAACCAAGATCGCACCATTGCATTCCAGTGTGGGGACAGGAGCGAGACTTTGTCGCAAAAAAAAAAAAAAAAAAGGCCGGGCTTGGCGGCTCACGCCTGTAATCCAAGCACTTTAGGAGGCCGAGGCAGTCGGATCACAAGGTGGTCAGGAGATCGAGACCATCCTGTATAACATGGTGAAACCCCTGTCTCTACTAAGAAATACAAAAAATTAGCCAGGCGTCGTGGTGGGCGCCTGTAGTCCCAGCTACTCAGGAGGCTGAGGCAGGAGAATGGTGTGAACCTGGGAGGCGGAGCTTGCAGTGAGCCAGGATTGCGCTACTGCACTCCAGTCGGAGCCACAGAGTGAGACTCTGTCTCAAAAAAAAAAACAAAAACAAACAAAAAAAACTTTTTTCTACATATAGGGTCTCACTGTTTGCCCAGGCTGGTCTCAAACTTCTGAATTCAAGTAATCCTCCCACCTTGGCATCCCAAAGTGCTGATATTACAGGCTTGAGCCACCACACCCAGCCTGTAACTATTCTTTACTCATGGTTTTGTGAATGTGCAAAGTGACTGTCAAAGAGATTCCACCATCTCAGGGTTTGCTCTTTAAACAGGGATGAGATTTCCTCTGGGGAATAGTGGAAATGAATTGGAGAATGGGTTTGCTGGAAACAGTAACCTAATGAATGGCACCTTTTTTGGCCCTTGAGATGGAGGGAACAATAGATACCTTTTTTATCTCTCTCATCAGAGACTCAGATTACTCAGTAATTATCTTGAGACTCCTTTTGGACAAGAAACTTTCTAGTTCTTAATTTCTAGTTTTTTCCTCAGTTAATGTTTCTAGAAATAGAAAAAGCATTCATAGTGCCGGGCATGGTGGCTCACGCCCATAATCCCAGCACTTTGGGAGGCCGAGGCAGGCCGATCACTTGAGGTCAGGAGTTCGAGACCAGCCTGGCCAACGTGGTGAAACCCCATCTCTAGTAAAAATACCAAAAATAGCTGAGCGTGGTGGTGAGTGCCTGTAATCCCAGCTACTTGGGAGGCTGAGGCAGGAGAGTCACTTGAACCCGAGAAGAAGAGGTTGCAGTGAGCCAAGGTCACACCACTGCACTCTAGCCTGGGCGACAGAATGACACTCCATCTCAACAGAAAAGAAAAAGAAAAAGCATTCATAAATAAATAGGACTTTTAATCCTCTGATTGCATGTTGACCTAATAGAACTGCAAGTTTCTTCTGAACACCGCATTGGTCACATGTGTTCCTTCTAAGTCATTAGTCTTTTTTTTTGGCTTACACTGGTTGTTTACTACCCTGGATCCATTTTTCTTTTGGAAAAGATTTGGCCTTTTCTTTATAAGTTGTCTTGATAATACTTAATCCTAACTACCAACAAGTTGTTAGCTCCTTCATTAAAACAGCCCAGCAAGAGCTCCTCTTGATTCTACTGAAATGTTTTCTCTTCACAATTGAACAAATTATAAAGGGTAACAAGGGGACAGGGGGTGAAGGACTCAGTAGTGAAAGTGTTGACTGTGATAGATTCTAAATGGATTGTTGAGCTCTTTCGAGCATTAAAGACTAATGGTGTGAATACTAGTTCTTTCTTAGAAAGCTCAGCTGTTTGCACTCAGACAGATTTTTACCTTTAATCTGGCTTAATATTGTTTAGAAGATTTGTCTTGGCCCTCCTGCCAGGAGGCCAAGATGGCTCAAGGTGGCCACTGCTTCCTCTGGAAAACTGCTGGGGAGTTGAAATGGGGGTTCAGTCAGTTCTCTCTTGTGACCCAAATCAGGGAGAAGGTAGCCTCCTTGCTGAGACTACCTTTTAGAATATATTCTTCTAGAGTATCATTTTCCCATTGTTTTTCTCCATCTCTCTGCTGCTTTTGCTCAGAGGGCTCTGGGCAATCTGGCTTTCCTATAGATCCTTCCTGGTGTCCATTACTGGATGAGGTGCAGTGACACTATATTTTCCCTTAATTAGTGGTCTCAGAATTTCATCAGATTTGTAGATTTTTGAGGGAGAAAGTCTCCAATCTTCTGTGTACTATCAACCTAATATGTGTAATTCTCTCCTTTACTTTTTTTTTTTTTTTTTGAGACGAAGTCTCACTCTGTCGCCCAGGCTGGAGTGCAGTGGTACTGTGTCGGCTCACTGCAACCTCCATCTCCTGGGTTGAAGCAATTCTACTGCCTCAGCCTCCCGAATAGCTGGGATTACAGGCGCCCGCCACAACACCCAGCTAATTTTTATATTTTTAGTAGAGATGGGGTTTCACCATGTTGGCCAGGCTGGTCTCGAACTCCTGGCCTCGGGTGATCCGCCCACCTCTGCCTCCCAAAGTGCTCAGATTACAGACGTGAGCCACTGCGCCTGGCACTTTCTTTTTTTTTTTTTTTTTTTTTTTTTGAAAGAGACAGGGTTTTGCTGTGTTGCCAGGCTGGCTGTGGTGTGGAACTCCTGGGCTAAGCAATTCTCCCGCCTCAGCCTCCTGAGTAGCTGGGACCACAGGCATGAACCACTGTGCCTGGCAGTCACCCCCCAGTTGATGTGGGGATCCCAGTAGTATCTCTTACAAAAGGCTGCTGGGAGATGCATATAGCTGACGTGTGTGTGTGTGTGTGTGTGTGTGTGTGTGTGTGTGTGTGTGTATTTATTTTTTATTTTTTTGAGATGGAGTCTTGCTCTATCACCCAGGCTGGAGTGCAGTGGCACGATCTCGGCTCACTGCAACCTCCGCCTCCCGGGTTCAAGCGATTCTCCTGCCTCAGCCTCTTGATTTCCCAAGTAGCTGGGATTACAGGCGCCCGCCACTACACCCAGCTAAGTTTTGTATTTTTTTTTTTTTTTTTTTTTTTTTGGAGACGGAGTCTCGCTCTGTCGCCCAGGCTGGAGTGCAGTGGCGCGATCTCGGCTCACTGCAAGCTCTGCCTCCCAGGTTCACGCCATTCTCCTGCCTCAGCCTCTCCGAGTAGCTGGGACTACAGGCGCCCGCCACCACGCCCGGCTAATTTTTGGTATTTTTAGTAGAGACGGGGTTTCACTGTGGTCTCGATCTCCTGACCTCGTGATCCGCCCGCCTCGGCCTCCCAAAGTGCTGGGATTACAAGCGTGAGCCAACGCGCCCGGCCTAAGTTTTGTATTTTTATTAGAGACGGAGTTTCGCCATGTTGGCCACAACTTAGCTTGTCTCGAACTCCTGATGTCAAGTGATCTGCCTGTCTCAGCCTCCCAAAGTGCTGGGATTATAGGTGCGAGCCACTGTGCCTGGCCTATCCTATATGTATTGATGTACTCTTGGCTGTTGCCATTAAAAGAATAGATTTACACCTCACCACTATCCATTTTATAAAGTGGTAGGCATACCTCCCTTCACATTGTTTGTTCTCACCAGAACTCAGCTCTGCTGGGATATTCTGAGTTGTTCATTAGCAGACTTGTAATCATCAGGAAATTCTTGGCTTCAGTAGAGGGTTATGTTGTTATCTGTAGGTGAGCACTACCTAGTGTGTTAATTCTGAGGCTTCACTGTGGCTGTTAGTGCTGTTGAAATCAAGAGATCAGTGTTAAACTTTCTTGACCTTTCTAATGAAACAGCAAAATTTTATTTTAAATCCACAGGTTAAAGACATACCTCTTAATAATCAGCATTTGTTGAGTGGCTACCCAGTGTCCAGTCTATTTCTGGGCTTTGTGGATCTGTGAGTCAACCCTGACCCCTGTTTTTAGTGTAAAGGGCCCATCTGTAGTGAAAAAAGGCGGCCGCTGTTGGACATGGTCAGAATTCCTCTGAGTTCCCTAGGTGGCATATTATCTTTGCTAGGACTTGTTGGTCATGCATAATGAGACATGTAGAAGTCAGAACAGAAAGCATGGTGTAAGGCTGATTGGGCCCCACTGGGTATGAGAAGAAAGAAAAGGTTCCAGCAAGGAGTTCATCTAAAACAGTATCACTTCATGGGTTTTTTTTGTTTGTTTGTTTGTTTTGTTTTGTCTTTGAGACGGAGTCTTGCTCTGCTGTCGCCCAGGCTGGAGTGCAGTGGCGTGATCTCAGCTCACTGCAACCTCCGCCTCCTGGGTTCAAGCGATTCTCCTGCCTCAACTTCCCGAGTAGCTGGGACTACAGGCACCTACCACCACACCCAGCTATTTTTGTATTTTTAGTAGCGACGGGATGTCACCATATTAGCCAAGCAGGTCTTGATCTCCTGGCCTTGTGATCCACCCGCCTTGGCCTCCCAAAGGTCTGGGATTACAGGTGTGAGCCACTGCGCCTGGCCCCACTTCATGTTTTTTAAAACTATTCGAGGGGTAAACTGACCTAGGTTGGAAACAGAGCAGGTCAAAACTCCCGTGCTGCAGGAGGATCACTCGAGACCAGGAGTTTGAGACCAGCCTGAGCAACATAATGAGACCCTCTCTGAACAACAACAACAAATCAACTGGGAGTGGTGGTGTGGGCTTGTAGTCTTGGGAGGCTGAGGTGAGAGTATTGCTTGAACCCAGGAGTTCTTGGTTACAGTGAGCTATGATCATGCCACTGCATTCCAACCTGGACAACAAAACAAGATCCTGTCTGTAAAATACAGAATAAAAAACTGTTGTGCTCATCAGTAGTAGGATCGTGTCTGTGGACAGCCACTGCACTGTAGCCTGGACAACACAGCATGACCTCATCTCTATTTTAAAAAATAGATAGGCCGGGCACGGTGGCTCACTCCTGTAATCCCAGCACTTTGGGAGGCCAAGGCTGGTGGATCACGAGATCAGGAGTTCAAGACCAGCTGGGCCAAGATGATGAAACCCCGTCTCTACTAAAAATACAAAAATTAGTTGGGCGTGGTGGCAGGCGCCTGTAATCCCAGCTACTTGGGAGGCTGAGGCAGAGAATTGCTTGAACCCGGGAGGCAGAGGTTGCAGTGAGTCGAGATCGTACCACTGCACTCTAGCCAGGGCAACAGAAGGAGACTCTGTCTCAAAAAAAAAAAGAAAAAAGAAAAAAAGATAAGGCCGGGCTCAGTGGCTCACACCTGTAATCTCAGCACTTTGGGAGGCTGAGGCAGGCAGATTGCTTGCTTGTAGGAGTTCAGGACTAAACTAGGCAACATGGAGAAACCATGTCTCTACAAAATATAAAAAAATTAGCTGGACATGGTGTCTTGCACCTGTAGTCCCAGCTACTCAGGAGGCTGAGCTGGGAGTATCACTCGAGCCCAGGAAGTGGAGGTTGCAGTAAGCCGAGATCATGCCACTGCACTCCAGCCTGGGAAACATAGTGAGATCCTATCTCAAAAAAAATAATAATAAAATAGGCCGGGCACAGTGGCTCACGCCTGTAATCCCAGCACTTTGGGAGGCCAAGGCAGGTGGATCACAAGGTCAGGAGATCAAGACCATCCTGGCTAACACCGTGAAACCCCGTCTCTACTAAAAATACAAAAAATTAGCCCGGTGTGGTGGTGGGCACCTGTAGTCCCAGCTACTCAGGAGGCTGAGGCAGGAAGAATGGCGTGAACCCAGGAGGTGGAGCTTGCAGTGAGCTGAGATTGCACCACTGCACTCCAGCCTGGGTGACAGAGAGACTCCATCTCAAAAAATAATAATAATAATAATACAATAAAAAATAAATAAAAAAGCTATTTGTATCAAAGGCTGTATTTCAGCAGTTGTTAAAGTTTAAACAAGATGTCTTGTCTCTCTTCATTTTGTGATAGTGTCTGTTGGGGACGAATAGCTTTGTTAAGGACACAGAAGAAATATCAGCCATAATTTGGGAAACCTAGGCCCAAAGTCTACGTGGGCCTCTGCAAGAAAATACTGTGGCTGGCCGGCCAGCACTTTGGGAGGCCGAGGCGGGCGGATCACGAGGTCAGGAGATTGAGACCATCCTGGCTAACATGGTGAAACCCCGTTTCTACTAAAAAATACAAAAAAGAAAAAAAAAATACAGTGGCAACATGCACGGGTCAGATGCCACTTACCTTGGAAGGAAAATAGAGACCCCCATCCTGAGTGAAGTAAGCTGTCTTGAGTCCTTGATTTTTCTCCAGATGTACCTGGACTGTAGGACAGGAACGCACTCACTGATTGCACAGCCTTTGACACTCATATGCTGGGATGTGCCCTTGTTTAGTAGGTGCACACTTGTCTCCTTTCAGGAGTGACTTGAGTGCTAGAAGGAGGGATCATGTGGTGTTCTCTGTGTGTCTTCCCTCTGCTGCAGTTCTTATCTGTAAGGCACATACTACCTTACAGGTCCATGGTAGCTCTTGTTTAAGGACTCAGTCCAGTGAGCAGACAATGTTCTGTGTGTTTTCTTGTCACTCTAGCCGTAAATATGCTCCTACTTTCTCCTTGCTTTAGTAGTACCCTTATGGTGTGTATTGCTCTCTGTGGGAAGCCTGATCTAAGGCTTCCAAACACATCCCGATCTTCTGTGGTCTCACCCAAGTCTTGACACTTAGGGTGTTCTGTAACTAGCTTAACTTCCCAATTACGACTATAACATGTAGATGCTTATTTGCTTCTTTAACCTAACATTAAAATGTGAACTTCTAAGGCGGGTGAAGTGGTATGCACCTGTAGTGCCCGAAAGGTTGAGGTGGGAGGATCACTTGAGCCCAGGAGTTCAAAGCTATAGTGTGCAATGATCATGCCTGTGAATAGCCTTGTATTCTAGCCTAGACAACGTAGCGCAGCTCATTATTTAAAAAAACAAAAAAAAGTGGCCAGGTGCAATGGGTCACACCTGTAATCCCAGCACTTTGGGAGGCCAAGTCAGGCGGATCACCTGAGGTCAGGAGTTCGAGACCAGCCTGGCCAACATGGTGAAACCCTGTCTCTACTAAAAATACAAAAATTAGCTGGGCGTGGTGGTGCATGCCTGTAATCCCAGCTACTCGGGAGGCTGAGGCAGTAAAATCGCTTGAGCCTGGGAGACAGAGGTTGCAGTGAGCCAAGGTCATGCCGCTGCAGTCCAGCCTGGGTGACAAAGACTGTCTCAAAAAAAAAAAAAAGTCTTTCTATGTCAATAAACTTCCGAATCTTTTAAAATAACCACGTAGTAGTCCATTGCATAAATCTGTCATATATTAACTCATTTTTGTTGGATATTTAGGTTATTCCTAATTTTTTTAACTGTTGTAAGTAATCCTGTGGTAAACATATCCTCTGTCATTTCCTCAGGGAGACTTTACAGAAATAGAATTGCTAGCTCAATGCACCTTCTGAGGTTCTTTAGTAGCTATAACCATGTGCTTTTAAAAATGTCCCCTAAGAGCATATAGAGGCCAGAAAGGCTGCCCACAAATTTTGAAACTGTCCTTGCAACTAGGACTCATTGGCTGCTGGGAATTCAGTGATTTTAAACTGAGTTTTGGGTTTTTATGTTTTATTTGTTGTTTTCTGGTGTTTCTGTAGGGTTTATGCAAACCCAGGCCTGGGGATTTTCTACAAGTAACAGGCCTAACTAGAGATGTGCTTCCTGCGTACAACCTCCTACAGCAGCTTGAGGGAACATATATGACATGAAGGAAACCCCAGCTCTGTTGCTTATATTATTAATAGATGCTAGGTTGTTATTTACTGTAAAATGAGTGTCTTTAAGTTTCAGATGAAATTAATTTTCTTGAAAGATTTATTAATGAAAACAAAGATTGAAAATCAAGAGATTCATGAAATCACTAAGATTGTAAGAGTCTGAACTTAAAAGACAAAGCAGAGAACCAAGAGGAGGAATTTGGTAATCCAGCCTAGGCTTGGCATAGACATGAATGTATACAGTTCTCAAAATGTGAAACACTTTAAAAGAAAATGCAGTTATAATTCTGTTTTTTTTCTTCTTTCTAGGTATCTCATTCAGTTGCTAAACTTATATTAGTTAATTTCCACTGGCAAGTTTCAGAGATATTGGACAGGTAAGGTATTTGGGGGAGGAGAGAGAACATTGCCCATAGCTCCCCTCTCCGTCGTGATGATTATTTACATTTTGGACTGTATTCGACTATATTCCAATATGCATAGTATATTTTGAAACATTGGATTCTATTTTACATCCTCTTCTCTTAATATGTTGTGAACTTTCCCCATGTCTTCAGTATATTCTTCTACCCCAGTTTTAATACTAGCACGGTATTCTATCATAGATACTCCATACTTTTTCCAAACCTCTGTTGTTGGACAGTGAAGTTAATTCAGATTTTCTTTCCCATTGTTAATGTTTAATCAGTGCCTTTCTAGGTAACACACGCCAACATCTTTTACTTCTTTTGGATACGTCAGCTTGAGGATTGTATCATAGTACGAGTCGTATTTCCTTTAGAAAACGTAGGCTGCTGGCTGTACGTGGTGGCTCATGCCTGTAATGTCAGCACTTTGGGAGGCTGAGGCGGGCGGATCACCTGAGGTCAGGAGTTTGAAATCAGCCTGGCCAACATGATGGAACCCCGTCTCTACTAAAAATATGAAAATCAACTTGGCGTGGTGGTGCACTCTTGTAGTCCCAGCTACTCACAAGGCTGAGGCAAGAGAATCGCTTAAACCCTGGAGGCAGAGGTTGCAGTGAGCCGAGATTGTGCCACTGCACTCCAGCCTGGTGGCAGAGTGAGACTCTGTCTCAAAAAAAAAAAAAAAAAAAAAAAGAGAAAATATAGGCTACTTTACCACCCACCACCTCTACCAGCAGCGTATTTGAGTATTTCTTTCCACCTCCTCCAGAACTAGAGATCTTAAGATACAGACCTTAGAGTCTCAAGATGTCTTATAAGTTGTCAGGAAAAGGGGCACCTCCTCCTCTGCATCCTCTGTAGAGATCTCCTATGCTCACCCTCGGAGGCATGTGCCCCTGTCTAGCACAGTGTTTCTCATCTTCAGCATTATTGACATTTTAGGCTAGATAACTCTTTGTTGTGGGGGCCTGATCTGTGAATTGTAGGATGTCTGGCAGCATCCCTGGGCTCTAACTACTAGAAGCCACACCTCTAAGTCCTTGGCAATCAAAATGCCTCCAAACATTGTCAAATAACTCGTGGGGAGCAAAATTCCCTCTGGTGAGAAGCACTTGTTACCATTCCTACTCTTTCACACTGCAGTGAGCCTTCCTTTCTCGTATGGTATGTTTTTTTTTTTTTTTTTTTTTTTTTTTTTGAGACAAAGTCTCTGTCACCCAGGCTGGAGTGCAGTGGCATGACCTTGGCTCACTGCAACCTCCGCCGCCAGGGTTCAAGCAACTCTCCTGCCTCAGCCTATGAAGTAGCTGGGATTACCAGCACTTGCCACCATGCCTGGTTAATTCTTGTATTTTTAGTAGAATTTATTTACAGAGGAAGGTCATGCCTTTCCTTCTCCAGGCTGAACACAACTGGGAAGGACATACCAGCTGGAGCAGCTCAGCACAATCAGGAAAGAGCAAATTCGTTCCTGATTCACTAATTACACTCATCCTGTGTACTCAAGAACAGAATACATTTAGATGGAATTGCAGATAAACTTCTGCTGCCTTCTTATTATACTACTGCCCAAAACTCTGGAACCACATAGGTTCTGGCAATAGGATATCTCTCACTGCCCAAACTCTTTCAGCATAACTCAGGAGTGGAGATTTGGATGGCAAAAGATACTTAAAATACTAGTGTGGGAATTAGGAATAAAACAGGCCCCTCAATAAGGATAGTTGAGGGAAGCGTTCTGACTAGGTAGAAATCACATAGATGAGACATAATTCTTTTCTGCTCCAATTCCTGGTATCTTGGAAATATGTTGACCTGGGCTTTGTGTGGCACTTTTGTTGCCGCTTGATAATTCTGTTATAAATGGAAAATTATTGTAGGTGACTCTTACTGTCACATAATTTTTCTGGAGTTAAATATAGAAAAGGAATTACTGAGTATAGCATAAGTGTATTTTTGTCTTTGCTAAATCCAGGTTGTTTTCCAGAGTGATTTACCACTTTACACGCTCAGCAGTGGTATATAGGTGTTCCTGATATTGTAAGACTTAAAGTTTCGCAGTTTGGTGGATGTAAATGGCATCTAATTGTTTCAGTGGTCCTGTATTATTAAGGAGGTTGAGAATCTTTTCATATGTTTAATGGCCATTTGTGCTGCATCCTCCTTTGAAATGCCTGTTAAGTCTTCTCCCCGTTTTTTATTGAGTTATTTTGTTATTCCAAATGGATCCTTTCCCCTTCTCCCACGTCCAGTTCCTAGAACCAAATGGATTTTTAGGAGTTTTGTTTACTCTGAATACTGATCCTTTGCCAGTTTTTTTTTTATTTTTTATTTTTTTTGAGACAGAGTCTTGCTCTGTCTCCCAGGCTGGAGTGCAGTGGTGCAGTCTCTGCTCACTGCAACCTCCACCTCCCAGGTTCAAGCGATCCTCCTGCTTCAGTCTCCCAAGTAGCTGGGATTACAGGCATGAGCCAGCACACCCGGATGGGGTTTCACCATATTGGCCAGGCTGGTCTCAAACTCCTGACCTCAAGTGATCTACCCACCTCGGCCTCCCAAAGTGCTTAGATTACAGGCGTGAGCCACTGCGCCCAGCCATATATATAGAATTTTTTTTTTTTTTTTAATTGAGACAGAGTCTCGCTCTGTCTTGCAGGCTGGAGTGCAATGGCACAATCTCGGCTCACTGCAACCTCTGCCTCCCGGGTTCAAACTATTCTCTTGCCTCAGCCTCCCAAGTAGCTGGGACTACAGGCACGTGCCACCATGCCCAGCTAATTTTTGTATTTTTAGTAGAGACAGGTTTCACCATCTTGGCCAGGCTGGTCTCAAACTCCTGACCTCAAGTGATCTGCCCGCCTCAGCCTCCCAAAGTGCTGGGATTACAGGTGTGAGCCACTGCACCTGGCCTAGAAGTTTATATATTGAATTATCTTCCAGGTTATGGCTTGGCTTTTGACTTTGGTGTCTTCTGATGAATTGAGGTTCTTAAATGTAGCATGATTTATCAGGCTTTATATTTTTTATTATTCCTTTATATTTTGCATTTTCTGTCTTGAGAAAAAAAGTCTTTGCACTGAGATAAAAGGAAGCTTGGTTCTGTGAGCAAGTAGAGACAAAGATGCTCTAAACATCTTTGTCGGTCCTGTTATTGTTCAGGGGTAAAAATGTCTTTAGCTTCTGATTGCTTTCATTTCTGCTTTTTGTTTTGTAGATACAAGTCCAATTCTGCTCAACTGCTTGTTGAGGCTCGAGTTCAGCCTAATCCATCAAAACATGTGAGTGTCTATTACTTGAATGAGGCTTCACCTAATTGCATGTGGTTCTTGCTTTGGCTTGCAGTGTCCTTAAGAGCTATCTTTACTTGGCCGGGTGCGGTGTGGCTCACGCCTGTAATCCCAGCACTTTGGGAGGCCGAGGCAGGCGGATTACGAGGTCAGGAGATCGAGACCATCCTGGCTAACACGGTGAAACCCTGTCTCTACTAAAAATACAAAAAGAAAAAAAAAATTAGCCGGGTGTGGTGGCAGGCACCTGTAGTCCCAGCTACTCGGGAGGCTGAGGCAGGAGAATGGTGTGAACCCTGGAGGCGGAGCTTGCAGTGAGCCGAGATCATGCCACTGCACTCCAAGCTGGGCAACAGAGCGAGACTCTGTCTCAAAAAAAAAAAAAAAAAAAGCTCTCTTTGCTTTGTTTATAGTTCAACATGCCCACAATATTTGTTCTAGTATTGACTTAAATCTGTTATGGTTTGAAAAGTTTCCTTATAGATAAGGACTAAATCATTGCCTGTCCTTGGGCCCTCTCCAGCCCCGCCTTCCTCTCTGCACTTTCAGCCTGCACTCCATTCCTTCTGGGTGCTTTGGTGTGTCTGAGATTACTGCATATGTCTTCTATTCTGTTTGTGCCTTCCCTTCCTGGAATGTCCAGACTGTGGCTCCACCTTTGCTTATAGGGAGGGAATTCACGTTTAAAGACCCCAGTCTGGCCAGGCACGGTGGCTCACGCCCATAATCCCAGCACTTTGAGGGGCCGAGGCGGGCAGATCCCTTGAGGTCAGGAGTTTGAGACCAGCCTGGCCAACATGGTGAAACCCCATCTTTACTAAAAATACAAAAATTAGCCAGGCCTGGTGGCGCATGCCTGTAATCCTAGCTACTTGGGAGGCTGAGGCAGGAGAATTGGTTGAACTCGGGAGGCGGAGGTTGCAGTGAGCCAAGATCGCACCCCTGCATGCACTCCAGCCTGGGCGACAGAGACTCCATCAAAAGAAAAGAAAAAATCTAAGCCACCTGTTTGACAAAGCCTGTCTCCTGGATCATTCCCCTGGAAACTCACCTAATTATATTTATAAACTTTTACATGTGTGTTACAGTGATTAACTCATATCATTTTACCACCCCTACCATAGAAGCTGTATTTTAACAATGCATAGCAATTTCTTGTGTATCTAGGAGCTAAACGAACATATGTCGAATATTTTTTGAATGAGGGCCATGCTAAAAGAGATCTTGGACGGCAGAATTGGGGCTCAGATCACCACATAATTTCTGCAGCCTCTAAAGACAAAGGTTTCCAGAAGCAAAATGGATAAACATGAGAATCCAGTTCTTTTCCTCAACTTGTTTTTTTATATTCCCAGTAAACTAAAAAGAACCTAATGTAAGTGGACTTTTCCATTGGTTTGTGGTTTTAGCCAAGGTCCCCAGATTGTCTTTCTCTGCCAGTTTGTGTAGCATGATGTGGATTCTGGAGTTCATGCTGTACAGTTATTTGCACACATTCTAGAAGAGTTTCTTCCCCCAGTAGGTGTCTCCACACACTCCCCCCCCACAATATTAATTACATGTGACATCTGGTGTATTAAGGATGAGTTGTAACTTGGTAAAGGCTGTAGTATTTTGTGGTTTGGGCACGTCGATACAGTGAAACCACTGTCCTTGACAAGTAAAACTACAATGTTGGCTGTTAGAAGATTTATAAACTCATCCTCTAATAACCTTCGTGACTGGGTTTCTAGTAGTTGTGAGGGGCAACTCTGCTGTGCTTAACAGAGGTAGTTTACAAAAGAAACCTGATAGCTTCTAAGAGAATTTGGACTAAGTGACCTCTAAGGACCTTGGCAATTCTGAAACCCTGAGTTTTTCAGTCTGCCATTATAAACCACTGTAAGTTCTCATTTCAGCCTTCTTTCTCCCTCTGAATCCTAGTGATTTTGCAAGCCCAGCGCAGCTGCCACCTCCTTCAGGAAGCCTTCCTGGTATATACTTTTAGCTTAGTACCCTTGGGACTCAGAGTCCACACATTGCAGTTGAGCTCTGATACTTGTTGCAGGGTGAGGATCACTTCCCATGCACCCAGCTGCATGAGGTACCCTTATGGCCTCCTGGACCTGACTCCTCTTTGGCTCATGTGGCTCAATTTCTCTCCAGGTTCCCACATCCCATCCCCCTCACCACTGTGCAGTGTGTATGCAGTTTGTGCGAAAGGAAAACCTACTCTCTCTGGCCTGTCAGCACCAGTTTTGCCGCAGCTGCTGGGAGCAGCACTGCTCAGTTCTCGTCAAGGACGGCGTGGGCGTGGGTGAGTCTGCCACAGAACTTATAAAAAGCTGGCATGAAGTGTTTATCTTTGACTCTGCCTTTTCATGTACTCAAGTAAACTGAGTATTTTCTTCTGAGCCTGATTGGGGTTTTTATCATCAGAAGTAGTGATTTTCAAATACATCCGTACAAACAGTGACAAAGTTTTCCCCAGTCCTCAGCAAAACGAGAAAACTAAATATACTGTTGTAAATGTTGGCGTGAGTGCAGAGCTACCTTCTCTCACCTTTTGGGAGAACGATCCTTTAAGCTGCCTACCTTGATTCCACAAGTGGCAGCCATAACTCAGAAATGCCCACAAGAGTTTGCTGCTATTTAGGTAACATAGCACAAATCAAATTTGATGATTAGTTACAAGAGTATTTGTTATACTGTGATTTGATGATACTGAAACACATTAGCATCGCATTAATTGATATCTGCCCAGTCCCACAATTGGTGATAATCACCTCTAAATAATGTTAAACATCACAAAACTCAATTGTTAGTCAAGAACTCTATATAAGGATTTTTAAAATGGTTTTGTTATTTAATGGTGCCGTTAGTGATATAATTTGGGATAATATTTTAGTTTCATTGCTGTGAAAATATGCTAATTTCTCTCTTCTCTTTGAATAAATTCTGTTGCTTGAAGGGTTTCTTTTATGCAACTTGGATTTGTTGACTGAACTGGGTGGGCATGTTGTGTCTTCTGCAGTATGGTTGTCCATCACTTTTTTGGTTTTTGGTTTTTTTGTTTGTTTGTTTTTTGAGACAGAGTTTCGCTCTTGTTGCCCAGGCTGGAGTGCAATCGCACGATCTCAGCTCACCACAACCTCTGCCTCCCGGGTTCAAGCAATTCTCCTGCTTCAGCCTCCTGAGTAGTTGGGATTACAGGCATGCGCCACACCTGGCTAATTTTGTATTTTTAGTAGAGACTGGGTTTCTCCATGTTGGTCAGGTTGGTCTCGAACTCCCGACCTCAGGTGATCTACCTGCCTTGGCCTCCCAAAGTGCTGGGATTACAGGCATGAGCCATCGCACCCGGCCCCATCAGGTTGTTTTTGTTCAACAGGAGTCTCTTGTATGGCTCAGGACTGTCCACTTCGTACACCAGAGGACTTTGTGTTTCCATTGCTTCCCAATGAAGAATTGAGAGAGAAATACAGGCGCTACCTCTTCAGGGACTATGTGGAGGTATGGCCAGCCTTTGTTCTGCCCTCTGTCTTCCCGGGCCTACCTTCCATCAGAGGGTCACCACAGTTACTTACTTTATAGACTAGGCTGACATTAAGTGATAGTGTTCAAAGAAAGAGTTCCATGGCTTTAAAAGAGTTTGAAAACCACTGGAGTGATAGTGAAGAGTACAGGCCTTACAGTCAGACACACCGTTGTGTGAAACTTGGATACTTCCTTTCTTTGTGACCACTGTTTTTTTTTTTGTTGTTGTTGTTGTTTTTGTGACTGCCTCACTGTGTTGCGTGGCTGTAGTGCAGTGGCGCGATCTTGGCTCACTTCAACCTCTGCCTCCCAGGTTTAAGCAATTTCTCCTGCCTCAGCCTCCTGAGTAGCTGGGACTACAGGCATGCGCCACCACTCCCAGCTAATTTTTGTATTTTTAGTAGAGATGGGGTTTCACCATGTTGGCCAGGATGATCTCGATCTCTTGACCTCATGATCTGCCCGCCTCGGCCTCCCAAAGTGCTGGGATTACAGGCGTGAGCCACTGCACCCAGCCTCTTTCTTTTTTTTTTTTTTTTTTTTTAAACCTCTAAGTCTTGATTTTCTCTTCCGTAGACAGACCTCCCCACCTTATACATAGTTGCTTAAAGAAGCTATTGTGTGTCAGCGGATGAATACAAATTAGGCATATTTAGGAGCTGCTGTTACATTCAGTTTCCTGTGTGGTTGAGCAGAGAGAAGGGGTATTGCTTTTTTTTTTTTTTTTTTTTTGGGACAGAGTCTCGCTCTGTCGCCCAGGCTGGAGTGCAGTGGCGCAATCTCGGCTCACTGCAAGCTCCGCCTCCCGGGTTCACGCCATTCTCCTGCCTCAGCCTCTCCGAGTAGCTGGGACTACAGGCGCCCGCCACCACGCCCGGCTAATTTTTTGTATTTTTAGTAGAGATGGGGTTTCATCGTGGTCTCAATCTCCTGACCTCGTGATCCGTCCGCCTCGGCCTCCCAAAGTGCTGGGATTACAAGCGTGAGCCACCGTGCCCGGCCAGGGGTATTGCTTTTTGAGTAATTGAAAAACTTGTCCAGGATTCCAGCATGGTCACTTTTGGAGTCCTTTCCCTCTATTAGGCCATCTGCTAGGCCTGCTGATTCCATGCAATATAATTTTCTTTTCTTTTTCTTTTCTTCTTTTTTTTTGTTTTGGAGACAGGGTTTTACTCTGTCACCCAGGCTGGAGTGTAGAGGCACAAACATGGCTCACTGCAGCCTCTGACCTCCCAGGCTCAAGCAATCCTCCCACCTTAGCCTCCTGAGCAGCTGGGCGCGCACCACCAAACCCAGCTAATTTTTGTATTTTTTGTAAAGATGGGTGTTTCACCATATTGCCCAGGCTGGTCTCGAACTCCTGAGCTCAAGCCATCCACCCAATGCAGCATAACTTTCATCTTTGTCTTTTTTGCCTAAGCTTTTCAGATTAATTTATGGTCTGGGTCTTGTCATGCATATGCTGCAGGATAAACAGAAGGCCTTGTTCTTTATGCTGTTTGCTGCCTTTGAGGGTCATTGAGCTCCTCAGATATACCTTTTTTTTTTTTTTTTTTTTTTTTTTTTTTTGAGATGGAGTCTCACTCTGTCACCCAGGCTGGAGTACAGGGGTACGATCTCAGCTCACTGCAACCTCTATCTCCCAGGTTCAAGCGATTCTCCAGCCTCAGCCTCCTGAGTAGCTGAGATTACAAGCTTGTGCCACCACACCCAACTAATTTTTGTGTTTTTTAGTAGAGACGGGGTTTCACCCTGTTGGCCAGGCTGGTCTCAAACTCCTGACCTCAGGTGATCCACCCGCCTCGGCCTCCCAAAGTACTGGGATTACAGGCATGAGCCACCGCGCCTGGCCTTATTTGTTATTTTTTAATTTTTTCAGAGACAGAGTTTCGCTGTCACCCAGGCTGGAATGCATTGGTGCAATCAGCTCACTGCAGCCTCAAATTTCAGGCCTCAAGCAGTCTTCCCACCTCAGCCTCCTGAGTAGCTAGGACTATAGGCAGGAGCCACCATGCCTGGTGCAATTCTATATAACCTTAGATCATTCCAGTGAGTTGTTACCTGGTTTAAGCTAAATGTTCTAAGTTCCTCTTTAATATCTGGCTTACGTTTGGTCTTCACGACATCCTTTCTGAATTTATATAGCCCCTTCATATAAGTCATCAGCTGGGAGAACAGAATGTGTTCGAATATTCAGGGGGTTCTGATTTTTAGACAGCAACTAAGAGATGTCCTCATTGTTTCCTGTTGGTGTGTTCACAGAGTCATTACCAGCTCCAGCTGTGCCCTGGTGCAGACTGCCCCATGGTTATTCGGGTACAGGAGCCTAGAGCTCGCCGAGTACAGTGCAATCGGTGCAACGAGGTCTTCTGGTAAGAGTGAGTGTGAGTGCTGAGCAGCCCTGGGCTCATGCCCCATCCTCCAAAGCACCACTGCTGTTGCTCCATGTGAGGGCGGCACTGGAAGAGGCAGGGTCTCTGAGCCAACAGAGCAGCTGTGCTCCAAGTGGGTAGGTTTATGCCCAGCATCTCATTCCACTAGGTCTTCAATACATGCTCAGTCTGGAGGCAAGGAAGTGACACAGGTTCTTGGAGAATGTGTTGTGGCTTATGCTACTAAGTCTCATGGCCCAGAGATTATGTGGGATGTATCTACCTGCATAGCTAATCACATATTACTGTATTTGAAAGGTATAACCTTCAACATTTTAATCTTTCTCTGTCTTGGCCTTTCTTGGCTAATTTTTGTAAAACTGAGTCATAAATATATTCTACATTTACTCAAGGTTCACTTCATTCAGTAGATACCATGGGAATAACTAAAGATTACCGAAGGCTTACCAGGTGACAGGCACTATCCTGATCACTTACCCTGCATTATCACAACTGTATATGGCCCTTATATTCTCTCTTTTTTTGTTGTTTTCTTGAGACGGAGTCTTGCTCCGTAGCCCAGGCTGGAGTGCAGTGGCGCATACTTGGCTCACCACAACCTCCGCCTCCCAGGTTTGAGTGATTCTCCTGCCTCAGCCTCCTGAGTAGCTGGGACTACAGGCACGTGCCACCATGCCCAGCTAATTTTTATATTTTTAGTAGAGACGGGGTTTCACTGTGTTGGCCAGGCTGGTCTCAAACTCTTGACCTCTTGATCTTTTCACCTTGGGCTCCCAAAGTGCTGGGATTACAGGATTGAGCCAGCCGCACCTGGCCATGACCCTTATATTCTATGAATAAATCAAGGTACAAGGTAAACCTAGTAAATGGTAGAGCCATAATTTAGGCCCAGATCTGTCCTAATCATACCTCCCTGGAATATTCATGGTGGGGCTTCAGAGAAACTGCATGGAAAATGTGATGTGTGTGTGTGCGCACATGCCTGCATTTCAAGACATTATTGACACCAAAGGTTAAGAATCACTAATGCAATGGTTCTTTCATTTGAAATCCGGCAGCCCCCAGGATCACAGCAGATTCAGAAGACACCTTGTAATTGTTCTTTATCCTTGTGTCCCACTTTATGAAATTCTTTCGGCTGGGCGCGGTGGCTCACGCCTGTAATCCCAGCACTTTGGGAGGCCGAGGCGGGTGGATCACGAGGTCAAGAGATCGAGACCATTCTGGCCAACATGGTGAAACCCCGTCTCTACTAAAAATACAAAAAATTAGCCGGGCGTGGTAGCGGGCGCCTGTAGTCCCAGCTGAGGCTGAGGCAGGAGAATGGCATGAACCCGGGAGGTGGAGCTTTCAGTGAGCCAAGATGGCGCCACTGCACTCCAGCCTGGGTGACAGAGCCAGACTCCATCTAAAAAAAAAAAATTCTTTCCCTGGGTATTTGCCTGAGGGCCTTTTCTAGCCACAAAGTACTGTTGGCCTCCATAAAAGAAAATTTGAAAATATGGAAGCCTAGCCCGATGAATATTGGATTGTCTTTTTTTTCTGTTTTAAGTTTCAGTGTCATCAGAGATATGACCCTACAGATTTTGCAAGTTCTGGCATTTGTGCATCCTTGTGTGCATGTCTGACTGGGAGATCCGATGAGACTCCCAGAAGTGGATCTCAGTCCTGCCTTAGGTCTGAGCTAAGGAGTCCTTCTCAGAGCACCTCACCATGCCCTTTGAGAGTCATAGCTCTGTGTTTGACATCTTGGGGGTTGGTAAACAAGATGTTTAAACAAGGTATTTAACATACATATCATAGCTCACTGCAGCCTCAAACCCCTGGGATGAAGTGATCCTTCTGCCTTAGCCTCCCAAGTAGCTGAAACTACAGATGCCCAACTAATTTTTTTAAATTTGTTGTAGGGCCCAAGTGCGGTGGCTCACGCCTGTGACCCCAGCTTTAGGACCCCTGTGACTTTAGGAGACTGAGGTGGGTGGATCACCTAAGGTCAGGAGTTCAAGACTAGCCTGGCCAACATGGTGAAATCACGTCTCTACTAAAAATACAAAAATTAGCCAGGCGTAGTGGCAGGTGTCTGTAATCTCAGCTACTGAGGAGGCTGAGGCAGGAAAATCACTTGAACCAGGGAGGCAGAGTTTGTAGTGAGCCAAGATCATGCCATTGCACTCCAGCCTGGGTGACGAGAGCGAAACTCCATCTCAAAAAAAAATTTGTAGAGACAGGGTCTTCCTACGTTGCCTAGGTTGGTTGGTCTCAAACTCCTGGTCTAAAGCAATGCTTTTTTTTTAAAAACAGCGTCTCTCTCAGTTGCCCACGTTGCAGTACAGTGATGCGAACACAGCTCACTGCAGCCTTGACCTCCAGAGCTCAGGCAAATCCTCCTGCCTTAGACTCTCTAGTAGCTGGGACTACAAACACATACTACTACACCTGACTAATTTTTTCATTTTTTGTAGAGATGGGGTCTCACCATATTGCCCAGGCTGGTTTCAAACTCCTGGGCTCAAGCAGTCCTCCCATCTTGACCTTCCATAGTACTAGGATTGCAAGCATGAACCACTGCACTCGGCCTACAGAAATATTTTATTTGTGCATGTTAGAGCATGTCTTACAAAGGCTTAAGTTGAAGAGACATTCATGCACTATTTCAGTATAACTCTGGGTAGGTAAAGGTTCCATAGGCCTTGAGAGATAACTTTACCTATTTGAAAAGCTCTAGGCCGGGCACAGTGGCCCATGCCTGTAATCCCAGCACTTTGGGAGGCCGAGGCGGGCAGATCACAAGGTCAAGAGATCAAGACCATCCTGGCCAACAGGGTGAAACCCGTCTCTACTAAAAATACAAAAATTAGGCTGGGCACGGTGGCTTACACCTGTAATCCCAGCACTTTGGGAGGCTGAGGTGGGTGGATCATGAGGTCGGGAGATGGAGACCATCCTGGCTAACACGGTGAAACTCGTCTCTACTAAAAATACAAAAAATTAGCCGGGCGTGGTGGCGGGCACCTATAGTCCCAACTACTAGGGAGGTTGAGGCAGGAGAATGGCGTGAACCTGGGAGGCAGAGCTTGCAGTGAGCCGAGATCGCGCCACTACACTCCAGCCTGGCGACAGAACGGGACTGTCTCAAAAAACAAGAAAAGAAAAGCTCTAATTCATGATTTGTTGGCTCGGATAAAAGGAAAATTTTAAACATGGGACCCTGACTTAATGCATATTTGAATGTTTTTCTTTTCCGATTTTAAGTTTCAAGTGTCGTCAGATGTATCACGCACCCACAGACTGCGCCACAATCCGGAAATGGCTCACGAAGTGTGCAGACGACTCTGAAACAGCCAACTACATTAGTGCTCACACTAAAGACGTAAGGACCATATTTTACCTCTCATGGATCTGCCCTCCTTAGTGCTACCCAGGGCCTTGCCTTGGAGATTTGCCATCTGAGAGCAGAATACCCAGAGCCCCAGGACCCTTCCTGAGGACTGGGGGTTGGGAACCCTCACACAGAGTTGGCAGCTTGTAGCAGTTTATTTTCTTTATTATTATGAAATGCCAAAATGCCAGGAAAGGGGGACCCAAAGGGGGAACTAATTAGAAGAGAACTAATTATGATTGAATGCCTAGCAGCCTTTAACAGCCCTGAAGGCCAGGCGCAGTGGCTCACGCCTATAATCCCAGCACTTTGGGAGGCTGAGGTGGGCGGATCACAAGGTCAGGAGATCGAGACCATCCTGGCTAACACGGTGAAACCCCGTCTCTACTAAAAATTAGCCGGGTGAGGTGGCGGGCGTCTGTAGTCCCAGCTACGCAGCAGGCTGAGGCAGGAGAATGGCGTGAACCCCAGGGGGTGGAGCCTGCAGTGAGTCGAGATCGCGCCACTGCCCTCCAGCCTGGGTGAAAGAGCGAGACTCTGTCTCAAAAACAAAAAAAAAAAGCCCTGAAAAGGAGGTGGTTAATAGCCACACTTGATACATAGTAAGGCTGTAATGCAAGCCCAGACCTGCACGATACTCATTTTGAAGTCTCCCATGGGAAAGTATGGCCTGTGGGCTCTAGGGGCCACTGTACCCTTTGTCAGTCACTCGCCGAGTCAGTGCACTCACAAGCACAGTTATGATAAAGACCTTATTTAACATAGTCGACTTCGGCTGGGCGCGGTGGCTCACGCTTGTAATCCCAGCACTTTGGGAGGCCGGGGCGGGCGGATCATGAGGTCAGGAGATCGAGACCACGGTGAAACCCCGTCTCTACTAAAAATACAAAAAAATTAGCCGGGCGTGGTGGCGGGCGCCTGTAGTCTCAGCTACTCGGAGAGGCTGAGGCAGGAGAATGGCGTGAACCCGGGAGGCAGAGCTTGCAGTGAGCCGAGATTGCGCCACTGCACTCCAGCCTGGGCGACAGAGCGAGACTCCGTCTCAAAAAAAAAAAAAAAAAAAAAAAAACATAGTCTACTTCATGGCAGTGGGAGATCACAGCATCAGACTGGTCTCTGCATTGCTGTCTCAGGTTGCTGGCATCTCTCAAATGGGAGAGGCGAGGTTTAGATGTGGTTTCCTTGCCCTCTTCTCGAAGCAGAAGTTCAGGCAAGCTGACCAGGACTGAATCCATTGTGGCAGCTCCTGTGCTGCTTTGGCAGTCCTCTCAAGAAGGCAGGCTTTTCTGCTGATTCAACTTGTGCTTAATCTGAGCAGCTTCATGGCAGGGGCAGATGGTGGAAGACTTAGTGGGGTTCAGCTGGTGCTTGAAGCATTTCAAAGCCAAATATGCTGACCTCATTTCCTTGAATTGCTGTTCCAGCCTCAGCGACCTGCCACATTTAAGTGAGATGCTCCTCCCCAGAAGTGCTCGCACGATGAGCAACTGGGCATTGGTGGCAGGAGCTTTGTGTAATTTGTCTTAAAACCACCCTGGTGATGTGTGAGCCTAATGGCACCCTTCTGTCTCCTCAGTGTCCCAAATGCAACATCTGCATTGAGAAGAATGGAGGCTGCAATCACATGGTGAGCAGAAGCCTCTACACTTTGCATGTGTGACATGGAAGCTTTGGTCAGTGTGCCCTTAACATGTTCTCTTCTGTTTCCCTCTGACAGCAATGCTCCAAATGTAAACACGGTGAGTTCTAAGCTTGGTGTGTAAGGCCCAGTGGCACTTTCTTGTGGTTGGGTCTCCGTTACTATTTAAGTGAGTACTTCTGCCATGAAATGACAAAGCATAGAAGAGCCTCAGTCACTTAACAGTCACAGTAACTGGCATAAAGTAGCTTTTTATTTTTATTTTCTGTTTTTTGGTCCCTTTTATAATCCCACTGCTATCTTGCTAACACATATAGTCAGAAGTCAAGTTTGGGATAATCCTCATGATCCTCACTTAGCCAAGAAGATGATTTCAGGGTGTTGCTTTCATTTTTTTGCCAAGGCAGGTAAGTAGCTTGGGGCTTATCTGTGCTACCTTGTAGATACCTTTACCAGAAGTAGTAAAATAATGGTTTTCCCTTGCTGTTTTACAAAGTTTCTAGTGAGGGTTTTGATTTAGCCTTTCAGACCTCCTTCATCGATCACGAATAATTTACATAGCTAGAACTATGCCATCCGGCCAGGTCAGCTGAAGAAACAGAATCCTTTCAAATAGAAAATATGTCCAAGTGGGTCTCCTACACAGCTGCTTTGATGCTCAACAGGAGCCCCTGACAGTTTCTTTTTTTTTCTGGAGAAGGAATCTCACTCTGTCACCCAGGCTGGAGTGCAGTGGCGCAGTCTCAGCTCACTGCAACCTCCATCTCCTGGGTTCAAGCAGTTCTGCGGCCTCAGTCTTCCAAGTAGCTGGGATTACAGGCATCTTCCACCACGCCTGGCTAATTTCCGTATTTTTAGTAGAGACGGGGGTTTGCCATGTTCGAGGCTGGTCTTGAACTCCTGACCTCAGGTGATCTGCCTACCTTGGCCTCCTAAAGTGCTGGGATTACAGGAGTGAGCCACTGCACCCGACCGAGAGTTTCGCTTTGTAAGGGCCTGTGCAAATGCTATTTCCAGGAACCCTCTTTTCTTTATTTTTTGAGACAGAGTCTCACTGTGTCGCCCAGGCTGGAGTGCAGTGGCGTGATCTTGGCTCACTGCAACCTCCACCTCCTGGGTTTAAGCAATTCTCCCACTTCAGCCTCCTGAGTAGCTGGGATTACAGGCACTCACCACCACACCTGGCTACTTTTTTGTATTTTTAGTAGAAACGGGGTTTCACCATGTTTGCCAGGCTGGTGTCAAACTCTTGACCTCAGGTGATCCGCCTACCTTGGCCTCTTAAAGTGCTGGGATTATAGGCATGAGCCACCGAGCCTGGCTTTTTTTTTTTTTTTTTTTTTTTCCAAAGATGGAGTTTTGCTCTTGTCACTCAGGCTGGAATGCAATGGTGCAATCTTGGCTCACTGCAACATCTACCTCCTGGATTCAAGCGATTCTCGCCCCGCCTCCCCAGTAGCTGCAATTACAGGCGCCACCACCACACCTGGATAATTTTTGTATTCTTAGTATAGATGGGGTTTCACCATGCTGGCCAGGCTGGTCTCGAACTTCCGGCCTCAGGCAATCTGACTGCCTCGACCTCCCAAAGTGCTCGGATTACAGGTGTGAGCCACTGCTCCCGGCCCCAGGAGCCCTCTTAATCAGAGTGGTCATGGCAGGGTCTTAGACAGCAACATTGACTCTGCAGTGCCGAACGAAGATAGGCCATGGGTAGTGGCATATTTCTTCTGTGGGGCCACGTTCTTTCCCTCTCTTTTTCTTTGTATATATCGGAGAGAGAAGCGTATCATACACTTAGAACAATGCAAAAGACACAGAGTTTAAAGAATAATGACAAACATCCCAGCACTCACCACATTCCTAGTGCCTAAGAAGCCCCCTGGGTGTCCATATCCCTTGACACCCAGAGTTCACTGCCATCTCATGAGAATCGCTTGAACCCAGGAGGTGGAGGTCACAGTGAGCCGAGATTGTGCCACTGAACTCCAGCCTGGGCGATAGAGCGAGACTCCGTCTCAAAAAGAAAAACTGGCTGGGCGCAGTGGCTCATGCCTGTAATCCCAGCACTTTGGGAGGCCGAGGTGGGTGGATCATGAGGTCAGGAGATCGAGACCATCCTGGCTAACATGGTGAAACCCCATCTCTACTAAAAAAAAAAATACAAAATTAGCCAGGCGCAGTGGCGCACTCCTGTAGTCCCAGCTATTCGGGAGGCTGAGGCAGGAGAATTGCTTGAACCAGGGAGGTGGAAGTTGCAGTGAGCCAAGATCACACCACTGCACTCCAGCCTGGGCGACAGAGCGAGACTCCGTCTCAAAAAAAAAAAAACAAACAAAAACTACCATCTCTTTCTTTGCTGTATATTTTATACCACCTATATGGGCAACCCTAAGGAATGTGGTTTATTTTGGTGTTTTTTTTTTTTGTTTTTGTTTTGTTTTGTTTTGTTTTGTTTTGTTTTTTTTGAGACGGAGTCTCACTCTGTCACCCAGGCTGAGTGCAGTGGCGCGATCTCGGCTCACTGCAACCTCCACCTCCCAGGTTCAAGCAATTATCCTTGCTCGGCTTCCCGAGTAGCTGGAACTGCAGGCACATGCCACGCCACCACACCCAGCTAATTTTTGACAGAGTCTCACTCTGTCGCCTGGGTTAGAGTACAGTGGTGCGATCTCGGCTCACTGCAACCTCCGCCTCCTGGGTTCAAGCGATTCTCCTGCCTCAGCCTCCCAAGTAGCTGAGATTACAGGCGCCCGCCACTATACCCAGCTAATTTTTTGTATTTTTGGTAGAGACGGGGTTTCACCATGTTGGCCAGGCTGGTCTTGAACTCTTGACCTCATAATTAGCCCACCTTGGCCCCCCGAAGTGCTTGGATTACAGGCGTGAGGCACTGCACCCGGCCTGTATTGTTCTTTAAAATGGTAGCAAGCACACCTAGCTAATTAAAGAGAGGGCAGAGTTGCCACTATTAGGTGAAGGCTCCCAGGAGGAGAAAAATTGAACAACCTCTGGGTCTCTGGGTTTTGCTTTGGCTTCCCTAAAATGATTCAAGAGCCTCATTTTGGGGGAATTCAGTAAGCCAAGTTATCCCAGGAGAGTGAAGCCCGGGAAACAGGATTAACCACTGTCAGGGTCTCTGGAAGAGGCAGAATAGGCCAGATATAAAATCGAATAAGATATTATTAGAACACACAATGTGTGTTCTAGACAACCAGGAGGACCTCAGACAAGTTTTGCTTCTCATAGCAGCCTTGACACAGATATAATAAGGCACATAGCCCATGTGCTCATGGAATGCAGAATATCAACAGGCCATTGTTCATCCAACAAAACTGTGGTTGGCTTCTCTCCATTAGACTGCAGTAATTCTTTGAGTATCTAACAATAATTCTTTGAACATATAGGGGATTTTTTTTTTTTTTTTTTTGAGACAGTCTCACTCCGTCACCTAGGCTGGAGTGCAGTGGTATAATCTCGGCTTACAACCTCTGTCCTACAGGTTCAACCAGTTCTCGTGCTTCAGCCTCCCAAGTAGCTACTGGCATGTGCCACCACACCTGGCTAATTTTGTGTGTGTGTGTGTGTGTGTGTGTGTGTGTGTGTGTGTGTGTGTGTGTATATTTTGTTTGTTTGTTTTTAGTAGAGACGGGGGTTTCACCATGTTGGCCAGGCTGGTCTCAAATTCCTGACCTCAGGTGATCCACCCGCCTTGGCCTCCCAGAGTGCTGGGATTACAGGTGTGAGCTACCGCAAAAGCAGAATCATAATTCTGATTATGAACCATTGGATAGCTCTAGGTTTTATAGAAATGTGTTATTTGCCAGGCGCAGTGGCTCACGCCTGTAATCTCAGCACTTTGAGAGGCAGAGATGGGCAGATCACTGAACATTGGGGGTTCTCGAGACCAGCCTGGCCAACATGGTGAAACCCATCTCTACTAAAAGTACAAAAATTAGCCAGCATGTTGGCAGGCACCTGTAGTCCCAGCTACTCGGGAGGCTGAAGCAAGAGAATCGCTTGAACCTGGGATGCAGAGGTTGCAATAAGCCAAGATCGCGCCACTGCACTCCAGCCTGGGTGACAGAGTGAGACTCTGTCTCAAAAAAAAAAAAAAAAGAAAGAAAAAAAGAAAAATAAGAAATGTGTTCTTTAAAATAGAAGAAAAAGGGGAAAGCCTTTATTCTTAGTTTCGTATACAAAAATCTTTCTAGGACAAGTGTGAGGGTAGGAAGCAGTAGGGAGGTCAGTTTGTACTGATGATGTGTGTTTAGACAGTCAGGTGGGCCTCAGTTGGACTAGTTCCTGCTTCTCATAGTGGCATTCACATAGCAGATCAGTAGTCTGTACGGTCAGCATCTGCCTGTGTTAGATTAATAAGGCACATGGCACATGTGCTCATGGAATAGAAATTATCCATAGGTTTTTGTTCCTATCAGCAAGTACAGGCTACAGGGACAGTAGGATGTGACAGGGATGAGAGGTGCACATTCCTTCGGGAAAGAGGCACCCTTGGGAAGTTGTGTTCAGGTGACCCCTTTGGGAGCAGGGTCTGTCTGTCTCACTCCTCTGCCTATGGAGGAAAGTGGAGTTGTCTTGTAGATGTAAATGACTCTTCCTCTGTTCTGCACAGACTTCTGCTGGATGTGTCTAGGAGACTGGAAGACTCATGGCAGTGAATACTATGAGTGCAGTCGTTACAAGGAGAATCCTGACATTGTGAACCAGAGCCAACAAGCCCAGGCGAGGGAAGCCCTCAAGAAGTACTTATTCTACTTTGAGAGGGTAGGTGTCCTCTCCTGTACCTTCACCTACAGGGTAGGCTTCTTCCACTTGGCCTGCTGGTGGGATTCCCAGGGACTGGTAGACATAGCCAGCCTGTGCACATAGAAGTCAGTGAATGGAGCTCCTGCAGTATCCCTGGGTGCTGCCTCTATAGATGTGCCTTTCAAGCTCTACAGGAAAATTCCCCAGCCAACAGGGAAGGACCTGGTACTGGCCTTGGTTGAATGATGGATTAAAGGACAATGAAGGGCCATCAGACAGTCTTTTCCATCTAGCACCATCTTTTTTTTTTCTTTTTTCTACGTTTTTAATTTTTATTTATTTTTTTCTTTCTGTCCTCACAATCTGTTCCCATAGTATCATCTTAGTAGTCAGATTTGGAAGGCAGTTTCTCCCAGGGAGCCCTTCAGAAGCCCAAAGAGCCCCATGCATAATGGTCTCTAAGCATAGTAGACCATCAGGGGCCTAGCTTTGCAGAGTCCTCAGGGCTAGAGTCCTGTTGCCCCAGAAGGGTAGAGTGATCTAGCAGGCATACAACTGCTGTGGACAGGTTAGAAGGATGGACTGAAGAAGACCTGCTCTTGCACTTTGGGGAATAAGTTAGAGGAGTCTATGGCCGTGTCCTGCCAGCAAGGTGTCTATCCTGAACTCCTGTGTAGACCTCTGCACCTTCGTGGGACTCCTGTGGTTTTCTCCTTCTGTGCCCTGTAGTGGGAAAACCACAATAAAAGCTTGCAGCTAGAGGCACAGACATACCAGCGGATTCACGAGAAGATTCAGGAGAGGGTCATGAACAATCTGGGGACGTGGATCGACTGGCAGTACCTACAGAATGCTGCCAAGCTCTTGGCCAAGGTATCTACCACTTCACTCATTCTATCCCTGGTCCAGTGCCTGGCTCCGTCAGGCACAGACCTCTGAAGGTGGGAAGCCCTGTTGAGAGAGGGTATTTTAGCACCCTGTGCAGCCTTTCATGCTTCTGCTTGTGGATCCACATTTTCATGTGCTGTGCCCATGAAGGACCCAGTCCTCTGCTGGATGTCCAGGGGATTTATAAGAGTGTTGCACTGCCTCTGCCTGCAGGGAAAACTAGAGCACTTTTCTTCTCCTTTTGTCCTGTTTATGTATCACTCAAAGGAAAATAAAAGATTGATCATTTGAGGTCAGGAGTTTGAGACCAGCCTGGCCAACATGGTGAAATCCTGTCTCTACTAAAAATACAAAAATTAGCTGGGCATGGTGGCACGTGCCTGTAGTTCCAGCTACTTGGGAGGCTGAGGCACGAGAATCGCTTGAACCTGGGAGTCGGAGACTGTAGTGAGCCGAGATCATGCCATTGCACTCCAGCCTGGGCGACAAAGCAAGACTGTCTGAAAAGAAAAAAAAAAAAAAAAAGATTGGGCAGGGTGCAGTGTCTCATGCCTATGATCCCAGCACTTTGGAAGGCCAGGGCAGGTGGATTGCTTGAGCCCAGGAGTTTGAGACTAGCCTGGGCAACATGGTAAAACCCCGTCTCTACAAAAAAAAATACAAAAATTCGCCTGGTGTGGTGATGCACACCTGTAGTCCTGGATACTTGGAAGGCTGAGGTGGGAGGATAGCTTGAGTCTGGGAGGCAGAGTTTGCAGTGAGTGGGGATTGCAGCACTGCACTCCAGCCTGGGCAACAGAACGAAACCTTGTTTCAAAAAAAAAAAAAAAACAAGGTTGTCTTTGGCTAAGCATTGAGATAGATGTGTTGACTCTGATGTCCTACTCGAGGGAAAATCCTTTGAGGCAGCTGCTGGTAATCAGTTTGTAAAAGAAACCGTGGGTGTTCTGTGACCATTGTTGTTTGTTTTTTCCCTCATGTCTTCTCCCAGTTCATCCTCTATTTGGCCTAGTATCATTTCTTTCAGGCCCATACCTATAGAGCTGGGCTAATTTGCATGTTGAGGGTAGGAATTGTAAGAGCCACCTGAGATGCAGGTAGCTTAGAATCACAGACACAGGTTCCTTCTCTTCTCTCCTGTTGCAGTGTCGATACACCCTGCAATACACCTACCCATATGCATATTACATGGAGTCTGGACCCAGGAAGAAGCTGGTAAGGCAAAGCAATTTTTCTACTCTGTCCTGTTAGCCTCAAAGGTGCCCTTCTCTACCAGCACTTTGCAGGAGAGTGAGGACCAGACCCTGATCATTGGGAGGACAAAGTTAAAACAAAACTCTAATTGCAAAATTCCACTTCTACTCTGGGCACCTCCAAAATAGATCTCAGGTGCTATTATTTTGTGTAATATAAGGCACATGCACCTAATCCTCTGAACAACTATATTTAAAGGGCGATTGGCTAAAAAGGTCTGTGGCCAGTGGGAGGCCAGTAGTGCCCATGCTTGGGAGGGATATTTAGCATGCATGTCCTTAAGATATATTTGACTGTTTTATACCTTGTTTAA
This sequence comes from Hylobates moloch, assembly GCF_009828535.3. Lineage (NCBI taxonomy): Eukaryota > Metazoa > Chordata > Mammalia > Primates > Hylobatidae > Hylobates > Hylobates moloch. Next base: position 80,467,516 of record NW_026652283.1, on the reverse strand, counting down.
TTCTTCATCTTAGCGTTGAATTTGAATATGAATTTATTGTTATTACCAATAACAATGTGTTAATAAACTAGTAATTCACATTTTTGTTCAAATGCTGGAAAACAGAAAAGCATTTACATTGTCCAGAAAGAAATTACCACTGTCAGCATTTTCTAGCCTTTTAAAATTAACATTGTGTATATATAATCAAGGTTATATATAACATTTTATTGTTATAACAGTTTATTGTTATAGCTGTTATGATTTACCTGCCTGGTAAATACCATTTTGTTAATGGTTGCATGAATGTGTCATTACATGATTGTACCATCACTTGGGACATTTATTCTTTCTTTGTTTCACTACTATAAATAGGACACTGAGGAACATTTTTGTGCATAAAGCTGTATCTTCTTAGATGTATAATTACTAAGTATTTAAGTTTGAATATTTTTAAGGCTCTTGATTTGCAGAAGGACTGAAAAAAAATGAAGTGATAGTGTCTGAGAATATTCATTTGACTTATTTTTTACAGCATCCATTCCCTTTCATGTTGGGAGTGTTCTCTTTAGTGGCTTAAATTCTTCGCCTTCCTTTGGGAGTGTCGAGGGTGGAGTGGACCCTTTGAGGGTGGAGGGTGAGTGTGGTCTTGCTGTTTGGATAGCCTTTTGTTTGGATTCTCGCTCTGGGCACAGGGAATAACACTACGTTCTGAGGACAGTATCAGGATTGTCTGTAGTTCTTGTGAGCCTGAGGTGCTGCGTTTGCCCACCCCCGTGTACAGGCCCAGCCACAGCCCACTCACCTTTTGACCCTCCTGCTCTGCCTATACAGTTTGAATACCAGCAGGCTCAGCTGGAGGCTGAGATCGAAAACCTCTCATGGAAAGTGGAGCGTGCAGACAGCTATGACAGAGGGGTAAGTGCCTACTGTCCTCTTGGATTCTGTATTGCAGGTAAAGGAGGACTGGCATGGTAATAGGTGACAGGGTTGTTGGCTTGTGCACTGGAAGCTGCTGCTAAGAATGGGAAGGGCAGTGTTTTTGACTCCTTGGAGGTCCTAGAGGGTGTTTGTGGCTTTGGCTACTCCTTGCTCCCAGGCCTGGGCCATGCAAGCACACACCTTGTTTCTCTGATGCAGGACTTGGAGAACCAGATGCATATAGCGGAGCAGCGGAGGAGAACCCTGCTGAAAGATTTCCATGACACCTAAGTTGGGATGTGGATGTGCCGGGGTGAGGAAGATGTGGCTGCAAGGTCTCCCGGCTGCCATACTGCATGCTGCAGGCTCTGCCTTTCATGACCCCAGGCAACAGCCAGGGCCCCACTCCTGAGAGACACTGGCAACACCTCTTAGTTGATTTCTGTTTTCTTCTCTTTTCACTTTTTGTTTCTACCAGGGTAGAGGCCATGATGAACTGGCCTCTTTTCAGGACTTTTATTTCCCCCTGGATGGTTGTTGGGAGGGAGGGAAGGTGTTTTCTGAATGGCTATTAATAGTATTAGATCATTACAACTTATGTAACTTTCAAAGGTTGTACAATTATACAAAAAAAAAAGGCAAACTATAGGATAACACAGAGCCCTTTTTGAAAATAAATTGGCATTGGAGTGTTTTACCCTCTAGCTGTTTTACTTAGAATGTAACATATGCTGCCTACCCACCTCAAAATGTCTGTACTGCAAGAGGACCCTGGGCCTCTGCCTTCCATATTCACATTTGTTTGGCCAGAGTTGGAGTCCCAAAGAAGAGCATGGGTGGCAGATGGTAGGGAATTGAACTGGCCTGTGCAATGGGCACGGAGCACAAGGGGTCACAGCATGCCTCCTGCCTTACCGTGGCAGTACAGAGGCAGTCCAGAACATGGTCTTCTTGCCACGGGGTGTTGTTGTCTCTGGTGGTGCTGCATGTCTGTGGCTCACCTTTATTCTTGAAACTGAGGTTTACCTGTATCTGGCTACTGAGGCTAGAGCCCACAGCAGAATGGGGGTGGGCCTGTGGCCCCCCAAACTAGGGGGTGTGGGTTCATCACAGTGTTTCCTTTTGTCTCCTAAAGATAGGGATCTACTTTTGAAGGGAATTGTTCCTCCCAAATAAATTTGCTTTACTTTGGTCCTTTCTTTTGTGCCAGTATTCAAGTGGTATAGCTCTGAGCAGGGTCACATTTGGCCAAACCTGACACTGTCTTGCTGCACTCTCCTTTGGCAAACATCAGGGTCAGAATTCAGGATAGCCCTCCCTAGGGCACTGGACTTTCTGGCATGGGGGCCATGTTTGCACAAGTTATTTTTATGTTACCTGGAGCATATCCAGAGGCTGCTCTGAGGCTGAGGTGTGTTCCCCCTTGCCTGGTTCCAGCTGTCAGAGGGATACCATCCTAGGGTCTGGGAGTCCAAGGCCATAGGACTCCTTGGTTTGTGGTCCGAGATCCTGTACTAAGGAGGGTCTGGCCAGAGGAACAGACCAGCTTTCGCACAATGAAGTGCAAGGGAACAAGTGATTTGCCTGGTGTCCTACCTGTCCTGAACCTGGTCCTGTGGGCCATTGAAAAGTTAGATCTGTGATCTGTGGCGTTTTTGTGGCTTTGTTCAATGCTTCCACTCTAGGGCAGGCAGAGCAGTCTATACTCTCCCATGCCTGCTTGACCTCCAAGTAGAGCTGATAAAGAGATCTGTGAATATTGTGATAGAAATTCTTTGGTATTCATACATTTCAGCTGCAAGTCAGCAATTTCCCAGGTACCATGTAAGCTATAAAACAGTCATTCTTAAAGACAGAGGATAGCTGTGACTCATGGGATCATGAGGTCCATGGCTGGTTGCAGGTTCCCTTTCTCCTTCCTTAGGTTTTGTCTCTTCCTGTGTTGTCCCCAGCAAGGGAGAGACTGGGGGGTGGATTGGGAGAACAAATTAGGAGCAGAGCAAATGAACCCAGAATGGAACAGTGGGGAGCTAACTGTGAACAAGGAGAGTACCTGCTGCAGGACCTGGAGGTCAGGTATGAATGCTGTATTGGCACAAGGAATAAATATCCTGGCATCTGGAGCCTTTACCTCTCCGTCAAGTCCTTCCTGTGATACTGCCGTGGCACAGGATCTGAGTTGCAGCTCTGCACCCTAAATCACACCCTGGGCATTGTCTGGGCTGCAGGGCTGCCAGGTTCTGTACTGTGTCCAGCTGTGGCCCTGGATGCTGGAGCTGGAGGGTTTTCTGTGCTCAGATTGTAGCCTGCAGCTCTTGGCCTGTGTAGAGCCCCCTCCTGTGCCCCCAGTGGCTGTCGTTTGTTAACATCATCAGGAAGATGGGAAAGGTCAGGCAGAATTTTTCTGCCCTACAAAGGTTGGAAGAGAAAGGACACAGTATTTTCATGAATTTACCATATATCTTTGTTTTTCTTCAAAGAAAAAGTTAATTGAGGCAATGTCATCTGCTCAAAGTTGAGTGGTTTATTCACAATAAACTAAGTTTCTGATTATAAAAATGTGTCCAGAGTCTTTCTTCATGGGGTCTAGGTAGTCTTCTGAGCCCACAGGGGTCTGGCCAGTGAACACCAGAGGAGTGCCTTCCTGTCAGTCAGCCCCTTCTTCCAGAGGGCTGTGGAGGCCCCAGCGGCCAAACTTGGCTCTGTTTTCCCTTTCTGGCTGTTGGGGGAGAGGGCACCTGTAAGTGATCCCTGTGGAATGAAGTAGAAAATCCTGGCAGTTTTTAGCTCTCCTCTCCCTCGGTACAGGCCGAATCATTCCCCACCACAAATAGATCCCAGGGTTGTGGTAGGGTACTGATACAAATGTCCCAACCCCCCCATTCTGAGACCTCTGGACCCCTCCAAAGCAGACATGGGAATGTAGGGCTGTGGCATATGGCACGGTGAACTCCAGTTTCACGGGAGCCCTAAGGGTTATGAAGAGACAACTTGGAGCAGAAACAAGTGTGAAGTCTAATCTCAAGGGTGAAGGACAGGAAATGGGGTTTGGATTAAGGGGGTCCACATTTGTGGTGTCAGAAGTGGCAGTAGTGTCAGTGCTAAGTAGCTCAGGGGTAGAGTGGAGGCTCCATAGCTGTGGGCAACATGTACAGGGCACCCGTGGCTAGAAGAGGCCTCATACATTGCCAGTCTGAACTCCGCAGCTCTTCCTCTGGACCTCAGGTGTGCCAAGCCTCTGGGCATACAATGGTATGCAAGTGATTCATGTGCTGGAGCTTCCAGTCCATGGGGAACATAGAAGGAATTGATCACTAGTGAATGTTTTTTGTTTTGAGACAGTCTCGCTCTATCGCCCAGACTGGAATACAGTGGCATGATCTCTGCTCACTGCAGCCTCCACTCCTGGGCTCAAACGATCATTCTGCTTCAGCCCCCTGAGTAGCTGGGACCAGTGTGTGCCACCATGCTCCCCTAATTTTTGTATTTTTTTTTTGTAGAGACAGGGTCTTGCCATGTTGCCGAGACTGGACTCAAACTCCTGAGTTCAAGCTATCTTCCTGCCTTGACCTCCCAAAGTGCTGGGATTACAGGCATGAGCCACTGCACCCAGCCCACTAGTGAATGTTTTTACTGGAGCAGCAAGGCCAGGAGCAAAGGACCACCCATGCTTAGGGCCACTCTTGCAGATCAGTGGGGCCAGGGTACTAGGGCCTTGGCACCATACCCTTGGCAATCCTAAAAAGAGACAAGATAGCACCTTCTAGTGAAGTCAGGAGGGATTTTCCATGTAGCCCACAGGGGTTTACACAATAAGCATCTGAGCATCTCCTGTATAACAGGCTCTGCTTGGGGCGGGATAGAAAGGGATAGAAGTGGGACCTCACAAGATAGTCACACTAATAATGTTAACTGAGAACATACCCATTTAGTTCTCACAGCAGCCCCTTGAGGTAGGTGCTATCATCATCCACATTACACAGCCATTTAAAATGAGAGGGGCCTGGCGTGGTGGCTCACGCCTATAATCCCAGCACTTCAGGAGGCTGAGACTGGAGAAGTGCTTGACCCCCGGGAGTTCATGACCAGCCTGGACGACAGGGAGACCTCTTCCTACAAAAAAAAATTAGCTGGGCGTGGTGCTGCACACCTGTAATCCCAGCTACTTGGGAGGCTGAACTAGGAGGATTGCTTGGGCCTCGGGGGTAGGTGCTGCAGTAAGCCGTGATCACACCACTGCACTCCAGCCTGGGTGACAGAGCAAGACCCTGCCTTAAACAGGTTCGAGACCAGCCTGACCAACATGGTGAAACCCCATCTCTACTAAAATATACAAAAAATTAGCCAGGCCTGGTGGTGGGTACCTGAAATCCCAGCTACTCTGGAGGCTGAGGCAGGAGAATAGCTTCGACCCAGAAGGCAGAGGTTGCAGTAAGCTGAGATCGCGCCACTGCACTCCAGCCTGGGCGTGACAGAGCGAGACTGTCTAAAAAAAAAAAAAAAAAAAAAACCGCCAGACACAGTGGCTCACGCCTGTAATCCCAGCACTTTGGGAGGCCAAGGCAAGCAGATCACAAGATCAAGAGATTGAGACCATCCTGGCTAACACAGTGAAACCCCATCTCTACTAAAAAAAAAAAAAAAATACTAAAAAATTAGCCGGGCATGGTGGCGGGCACCTGTAGTCCCAGCTACTCAGGAGGCTGAGGCAGGAGAATGGCATGAACCCGGGAGGCGGAGCTTGCAGTGAGCTGAGATCGCACCACTGCACCTCCAGCCTGGGCGACAGAGCAAGACTCCATCTCAGAAAAAAAAAAAAAAAAAAAAAAAAAGAATACAGATCAATAGAAGGCCTAGATTTGGTAGTATGTATTGTCATGGCATCAAAGGGCCAGGCTTTTAAAAGACTGAGAAATTCTGGTTTCTGATATGGTTGTGAAATTCCCACAGCTGACAGCAGGTGGAGCAGCCCTGCAACCTGCTTGCTTTCTGTTGTCTGGCAATGAGCTATCAGTACCTGTGCTTAGTGGTAGGCCTAACTCAGGTAATAGGTGTAAGAATGGAGTTCAGGAAAATAGGTTAAGCAAAGTACAGATTTTATGGTGATCAAATTCTAGTTTTTAAAAGGCTAGAGGGGCCGGTCGCGGTGGCTCATGCCTGTAATCCCAGCACTTTGGGAGGCCAAGGCGGGCGGATCACGAGGTCAGGAGTTTGAGACCAGCTTGGCCAACATGGTGAAACCCCATCTCTACTAAAAATATAAAAATTAGACGGGCATGGTGGCACGTGCCTGTAATCCCAGCTACTTGGGAGGCTGAGGCAGGAGAATTGCTTGAACCTGGGAGGCAGAGGTTGCAGTGAGCCGAGATCAAGCCACTGCACTCCGGCCTGGGCAACAGAGCAAGACTCTGTCTTGGGGAAAAAAAAAAGGCTAGAGGGAAATAGTCTCAACTTCATTCCAGAAAAGGTATGAGAAAGCCATGAGATCCTTGGTAAAATTGTGGTTCTGTTGGTTGGTATTTATTATATTTAAGAATTTAGGAGATTTGGGCTGGGTGCGGTGGCTTATGTCTGTAATCCCAGCACTTCGGGAGTCCGAGGCGGGTGGAACACCTGAGGTCATGAGTTTGAGACCAGCCTGGCCAACATGTTGAAACCCCGTCTCTACTAAAAATACAAAAACTAGCCAGGCATTGTGGCGGGCACCTGTAGTCCCAGCTACTTGGGAGGCTGAGACAGGAGACTTGCTTGAACTCGGGAGGCAGAGCTTTCAGTGAGCTGAGATCACGCCACTGTACTCCAGCCTGGGCGACAGAGCGAGACTCTGTATCAAAAAAAATTAAAAAAATTAATAATAAAAATACAAAAAAAAATTTGGCCCGCCATGGTGGCGCATGCCAGCTACTCGGTAGGCTGAAGCAGGAGAATCGCTTGAACCCGGGAGGCAGAGGTTGCAGTGAGCCAAGATCGCGCCACTGCACTCCAGCCTGGGCGACAGAGTGAGACTCTGTCATAAAAAAAAAAAAAAAAATCTTAGAAGAAAGAGGTGGGCCTCCCCTTGGAGCCCCTGGCCTGCCTTGACTTGGGGGGACTAGAAAATGCAGACTATGCTTTGCTGTGGGGAAGGGAGAGGAGATGAGTAGAGGTAGGGGGGTCTTACCAGGGTAGGGAGAAACCACCCGTGTGACCTGCCTTAAAAGTGTTGCTCTTGGGCCGGGCGCGGTGGCTCACGCTTGTAATCCCAGCACTTTGGGAGGCTGAGGCGGGCGGATCACAAGGTCAGGAGATCGAGACCACGGTGAAACCCCGTCTCTACTAAAAATACAAAAAAATTAGCCGGGCGTGGTGGCGGGCGCCTGTAGTCCCAGCTACTCTGAGAGGCTGAGGCAGGAGAATGGCGTGAACCCGGGAGGCGGAGCTTGCAGTGAGCCGAGATCACGCCACTGCACTCCAGCCTGGGTGACAGAGCGAGACTCCGTCTCAAAAAAAAAAAAAAAAGTGTTGCTCTTGCCTGCAAGTCCACCTCGGGGAGGGGGGTCAGCTTCTGCCCTGAGGACGTGTAGTAATCTCTTCCTGAGGATAACCAGCTCTAGAAGAGCAGGGATGCCTTGGCACTTGACCACTGGTAGGTATGTCCTCCCCCCCACCCCCGTTTTTGGTGATAATCTGTTTAATTTTTCTCTGAGGTAATGGTGTCTCAGTTGTGGAAGAGTCCCTTCCCGCCTCTTCACACGTGCCAGCTTTGATGCAAGGAGTGTTCCATACACCTGAGCACCGGCTCATTCCTCCGGGCTGCCATGGGGGGCTCACCTTCCTGATGCCAGGGCTCCTCCAGGATGCCCTCTCTTAACCGCCTATGAAACCCTGCACATCAGGCAGCTTCTTCCTAAGGCCTGCCTGACTCCGGCGAGACTTCCCAGGAGATCCCGACCGACCGCGGAACCGAGCTCCAAGAATGCCTGCGAGGAGGCCGTGGGTCCTACCCTATCGCCGCTTACGCAGTCCCGGCCTCCGCGGCGCCCCCAAATGCCGCACTGTTGAGTCATCCCAGCGCTGCCTCCTCCGCGCTGCACTCCCCACCCCCGCTCCTGGAGCAAGAAGGTGCAGACGATACTTTTCCCGGAGGCAAGAGGGCGTCTTCACGCAGGCACGGAGAAGCTCCCAGTAGTGTATGCCTTAATGGTGCCGCTCTTGTCTGCGTCTACGCTTGGGGCCTTGGCTTCTGACTTGGGGAGTGTACAGCTCTGCCCGACGGCAACCCAGCTTGGGAAGAGAAGCCCCAGCGTGGGCCGGGGCTCAAGGCGCAGGGAGGCCGAGCCCGGTGCGGACGCAGGCGGCTCCGGGCGGGCTCATCACCCCCAGGCACCGTCTCCTAGTGACCGCGGCGCTCGCGGGCCTGGCGGCCGTTGTCCGGGCGACTGCGCAGCGCGGGCACCCCCGTGGCCCCTCCCCTGGGCGCGCGCGCGACCTGGATGCCATGGCGGCGGCGGCGGTGACAGGCCAGCGGCCTGAGACCGCGGAGGCCGAGGAGGCCTCGAGGCCGCAGTGGGCGCCGCCAGACCACTGCCAGGCTCAGGCGGCGGCCGGGCTGGGCGACGGCGAGGACGCACCGGTGCGGCCGCTGTGCAAGCCCCGCGGCATCTGCTCGCGCGCCTACTTCCTGGTGCTGATGGTGTTCGTGCACCTGTACCTGGGTAACGTGCTGGCGCTGCTGCTCTTCGTGCACTACAGCAACGGCGACGAAAGCAGCGATCCCGGGCCGCAGCACCGTGCCCAGGGCCCCGGGCCCGAGCCCACCTTAGGTCCCCTCACCCGGCTGGAGGGCATCAAGGTGAGGACCTCCCCGCCCCGCCGCGTTCCAAGCCCTGCACAGCTCAGCCCGGGTCCCCCGCCGCTGCCCCCGGCGCTGCTCTGCGTCGGTCCCGCGCGCTCCCACTCACTCGCCTGCTGTCGCGCTCCGGGCCGGGGCAACTTGGCCCTTCTTGGGCAGCGCGGTCTGGCGCCCCAGCTGCCCGCTGTGCGCCTTTTCCTTAGGTGGGGCACGAGCGTAAGGTCCAGCTGGTCACCGACAGGGATCACTTCATCCGAACCCTCAGCCTCAAGCCGCTGCTCTTCGGTAAGTCCGCCAGATACTCCTGGTAAGGGCTAGGGGCTGCGGTTTGGTGGCCACCTTGAGGCTCGTTGTGATCACGTGACCTCTATTTTGAAAATGGCTGCTTCAAAGCAGCCCTTCCAGAAGATTATCAAAGTGAAGGACCTTCCCCGTCCTTGGAATAGGGTAACACTCCCTCTTATCCCAACTCCCTGCAGTCCATTCTTCCATCACACGGCTGGCAGGGTGAGCCTGAGGCTGGTGTCTAAACATTTCATTGCACCTGTCTTCCGTGCCACCATTAATTCTGTCACCTTCTAGAATTGGGGAGAAGGTGGGAGACTGATAACCAGCTTTCTGCCCACCTCAGGACCTCTGGGGAAAATCCCACTGCCCAAGTGGGCCTTGTGGTCTGATGAGAAGCAGGCTGTCCAAATGTAGATAAACTGTTGCCCCCCCCCCAGCCTCCTCCACTGGAGCACCAGTCAGAGGCCCAGCTTTTGCTGCCAGCACTCTGACATTCTTCTTAAGGTGAAGTCTTTGTTCAGCCATCATGGGCAAAGCCTTCGAGGATGACTCCAGTTGGAGCCACAACATATCTCATCGTTTCTGAGCGCTAGTTATGTGCTTGCCTTCACATGATTATTTCATTTAATTCCTGCAACCCCTCTGTGAAGTGGGTGTAGATGCTACTTAGGTCAGTGGAGGAGAAAGTTAGGCACAGATTGCTGCTGTGGCTTGGCCAGACTGACACGGTTACTTCAGTGGTGAAGCTAGGATTAGAACCCACATAGCCTGCCTCTAAGGCCTATGCAGTAAAGCCACAGTGCGAGCTGTGAAGACCCCAGAGTCCTTCAAAGACCACCAGTGTTAACAAGGTGGGGACCCCTAGTCCCGTGGACATTGTCCAGGGTGTTTGTGCAGCTCAGCCCTGGGTACCTGGCCTCCATGACAAACATATTTGCAAACCCAGGACCATTCCTGCCTGCCGGGGGATGGAATGGGTTAGGAGCTGGGGCCAAAGTAGAACATCTGAGCACATGTCATTACCTCCAAGGCAGAGGGTCCTGGTTGGGGATTATGCCTAGACCTGTCAGAATGATGTCATATGCATGCTGTTTGTAGGGAAATAGATTATGCTATCAGTCCTGTTGTGGGAGAGGCACCCAAAACTGGTTGTTGTTGTTATTACTATTACTATTGAGTAACTATTGAGGCACTATTTTAGGTGCCAGGAACACAGCATTGAACTAAATATAAACAAAGAAACAAAACCCTAAAGCTGACATTCAAATGAAGAGGAAACAGACAATAAACAAACAAATAAATATATACATTGGTATGTCAGATGGTGATATGTGATTGCAAACAAGTAAGGCAGATTTTTTTTCTTTTTTGCCAACATAAAATAGCAGACAGGGCCGGGCGCGGTGGCTCATGTCTATAATCCCAGCACTTTGGGAGGCTGAGGCAGGTGGATCACTTCAGGTCAGGAATTCGAGGCCAGCCTGACCAACATGGTGAAACCTCATCTCTACTAAAAATACAAAAATTAGCTGGGTGTGGTGGCAACCCCATGCAACAGAGAGAGAGACCCCTATCTCAAAAAAAAAAAAATAGCAGACAGTAAGGCAGAAGTTCAGCTGGGATTGGAACTCTTTTTTTTTTTTTTTTAGACAAAGTTTCTCTCTTGTTGTCCAGGCTGGAATGCAATGGTATGATCTCAGCTCACTGCAACCTCCGCCTTCCGGGTTCAAGCGATTCTTCTGCCTCAGCCTCCCAAGTAGCTGGGATTACAGGCATGCGCCACCACGTCCGGCTAATTTTTTGCATTTTTAGTAGAGACAGGCTTTCACCATGTTAGCCAGGATGGTCTCAATCTTCTGACCTCAGGTGATCTGCCCTCCTCGGCCTCCCAAAGTGCTGGGATTACAGATGTGAACCACCGTGCCTGGCTGGAACCCTTAATAAGGTAGCCAAGGTGGACCTGCCTGAGAAAAATATTTGAGCAAGGCTGGGCGCGGTGGCTCATGCCTGTAACTCCAGAACTTTGGGAGGTCGAGGCGGGTGGATCACCTGAGGTCAGGTTGTTCGGGACCAGCCTGACCAACATGGGGGAACCCCGTCTACTAAAAATACATTAGCAGGGCGTGGTGGCACATGCCTGTAATCCCAGCTACTTGGGAGGCTGAGGCAGGAGAATCGCTTGAACCCAGGAGGCAGAGGTTGTGGTGAGCCAAGATTGTGCCATTGCATCCAGCCTGGGTAACAAGAATGAAACTCCATCTCAAAAAAAAAAAAAAAATTTGAGCAACGACTTGTGGGAAGTATGGGATAAAGCCAGATGACTGTCAGGAAAGAGGGGTCCAGGAAGGAACTAATACTCACCCCATTACTACTACACTACTAACTACACTACTATGAACAGACACATCTGAGGAGGCACTGTTTTCTCTCAGCAGTCTTCCTGGGATCTGTATATATCTAATTCATATTGATGTTAGGTTAAGTGAGCCATGAAGCCAAAGTCTCCCTAATAAACAGCTTGTCCTATAAAGCGGAGAATGAGCCGGGCTTGGTGGTTCATGCTTCTAATCCCAGTACTTTGGGAGGCTGAGGCGGGTGGATCACTTGAGGTCAGGAGTTCGAAACCAGCCTGACCAACATGGTGAAACCCCGTCTCTACTAAAAATAGAAAAATTAGCTGGGCATGGTGATGGATGCCTGTAATCTCAGCTTTTTGGGAGGCTGAAGCAGGAGAATTGCTTGAACCCGGGAGGCAGAGGTTGCAGTGAGCCAAGATCGTGCCACTGTACTCCAGCCTGGGTGACAGTGAGACTCCATCACACACACACACATACACACACACACACACACACACACACACACAAAGCCGGGTGCGGTGGCTCACGCCTGTAATCCCAGCATTTGGGAGGCCGAGACGGGCAGATCACAAGGTCAGGAGATTGAGACCATCTTGGCTAACATGGTGAAACCCTGTTTCTACAAAAAAATACAAAAAATTAGCCGGGCGTGTTGGCGGGCACCTGTAGTCCCAGCTACTCGGGAGGCTGAGGCAGGAGAATGGCGTGAACCCAGGAGGCGGAGTTTGCAGTGAGCTGAGATCATGCCACTGTGCTCCAACCTGGGGGACACAGCGAGACTCCATCTCAAAAAAAAAAAAAAAGGCATAGAATGAGAAACCCAGATCTAAAGTCACCAAGAGCAAATTACGAAAAGCAGAAGAGATTTGACAAAAGGTAAACTGGTTTTGGTTAAGGCATCAGATGGATCTCTGTTTCTGCAGATGAATTTCAAAAGGCATAACCAAAAGATTGTAATCAATGATTACAAGAAGTCCAGATGTGTGAGAGGGGAGAGGGTGGTCATGGTGGGGCAGTTCCTGAATACTGTGGTATTGGATGACTACGAAGAAGGATGCCTCATCCCCAGCAGGAGCAGTGTCTGTCTTCTGGGCCTGCCTGTCCCTCTGTCCATTGGTCTGCTACCCAGTTATTCTAAATGGGCAAGCAGGGCCCGAGAAGAGTGGACCTGCTATAGATTCTGCCCCCTCTGCCATGCTGTTCTTGGATCTAAACCTGTGACCTGCCAGCCTCAGGGACCCAAGATACCTGGGATCGAAGAGTGGATGCTCAAGATGTGAGCTGGGGCAAGGGAACTGGGGTCCACCCCAAGGTGCCTCCATCTCTGTAGAAGGGAACCCTAGCACTTCTCAAGGAAGACCCCATGCAACCCCCAGTCTTTTTTTTTTTTTTTTTTTTTGAGACGGAGTCTCGCTCTTTCCCCCAGGCTGGAGTGCAGTGGCGCGATCTCGGCTCACTGCAAGCTCCGCCTCCCGGGTTCACGCCATTCTCCTGCCTCAGCCTCCCGAGTAGCTGGGACTACAGGCGCCTGCCGCCGCGCCCGGCTAATTTTTTGTATTTTTAGTAGAGACGGGGTTTCACCGTGTTAGCCAGGATGGTCTCGATCTCCTGACCTCGTGATCCGCCCGTCTCGGCCTCCCAAAGTGCTGGGATTACAGGCGTGAGCCACAGCGCCCGGCCTCAACCCCCAGTCTTTCCTTGAGAAATATTTCCTGTTTCCCATCCTTGTTTCTAAAGACACTTGGCAACTGGGACCTGGGCCACAAAAGGTCCACGCTGAGCTCCTGGCAAATACCTCCATGACTGGTAGGTCATTTTCCCTTGGTAGGGAAATAAAGGATTTGGAATATTGGGTGTCAGCTGAGGGCACCATCCTGTTCAGAACAGAAGTGCTCCATTTCCGAACCATTGCCACCTCTCTGGGGACACCGCTTTCTTACATGTGGCCCACTTCTCCTGCTGTCCTACCCCACTCCACACTGATTCTGTCATAGCAGATCAGATCTCATTGCTCTCTCTGTTTTGTTTTGTTTTTTTTTGTTTTTGTTTTGAGATGGAGTTTCACTTTTGTTGCCCAGGCTGGAGTGCAATGGTACCATCTTGGCTCACTGCAACCTCCGCCTCCCGGGTTCAAGTGATTCTCCTGCCTCAACCTTCCAAACAGCTGGAACTACAGGCACCCGCCACCACGCCCGGCTAATTTTTTGTATTTTTAGTAGAGATGGGGTTTCACCATGTTGGCCAGGCTGGTCTCAAACTCCTGACCTCAGGTGATCCACCCACCTCGGCCTCCCAAAGTACTGGGATTACAGACATGAGCCACCGTGCCCAGCCGCTCATCACTCTCTTAAATGTCTCCAACATTTTCCATTTCACTTCTAAGTCTCATTTGATGCCTAAAAGCCCTCTCGCCTCTTAGACTCATCTCCTGCCCCCACCCCCGACTCCATTTACTCCCTGCTGATCCTCAGACACCACAAGCTCACTACTGCCTCAGGGCCTTTGTATGTACTATTCCCTCACTAAAAGGCTTAGACCTGGCTCTTCCCACAGAGAGTGCCTTCAGCTCCAGCAGGCCTCTGCTCACACATCCCATCCTCAGAGACCTCTTGTCCTCAAACCCATCTTAAAAGGTTCCCAGGCACCCTGTTGCATCAACCTGCTGGGTTTTGTTCTCAAATGCTTAGGACTGCAGGAAACTATTTTCTGTATTTATTTGTGTCATTTGTACCTCTGCTCACAAAGGTGAGCTGCATATGTAAGAGGATTGATTTGTCTCAGCTGTGTGTCCAATGGCCAGAGTTGTATCTCCTGCTGATTTTTTTTTTTTTTCTTTTGAGATGCAGTCTCACTCTGTTGCCCAGGCTGGAGTGCAGTGGTGTGATCTCGGCTCACTGCAACCTCTGCCTCCTGGGCTCAAGCCATTCTCCTCCTGCCTGAGCCTCCTGAGTAGCTGAAATTACAGGCGCCCACCACCATGCCCAGCTAATTTTTGTATTTTTACTAGAGACAGGGTTTCACCATGTTGGCCAGGCTGGTCTCGAACTCCTGACCTCAAGTAATCCACCCAACTCGGCCTCCCAAAGTGCTGGGATTACAGGCATAAGCCTCCATGCCTGGCCTCCCGCTAATTCTTGGCTGGGTGGAGACGTTCACTGGGTGCTCTCAGCCCAGTCCAGCATCTGCCTGCTGGCTTAGAGCATCCTCCACATATCCTTCTGACTTGGCACCCTCTTCAAAGGCAGCAGGGGGTACTACCAGTGGCCAGCAAGAGTTTTAATCCATTTTTCTTAACAATTTGAGGTAAATGAGTAATTGCCACCAGTATACAAAACAATTTATTTTAAAATCATGACTGCTTTATCATAGGATTTCTAAATGTATTCTTTTTCAGCTTAAGAAAACAATTAGGCAGCTACATCAGACCATGGTGCTCATGACAAACACTGGAGGCCCAAAAGTAGAGAAAGAATTTTAGTGTGCGTATTAGTTCAAGGTTGTTGTTTTGTTTTGTTTTGTTTTGTTTTGTTTTTTGAGACAGAGTCTCGCTCTATCGCCAGGCTGGAGTGCAGTGTGGTGCGATCTTGGCCCACTGCAACCTCTGCCTCCCAGGTTCAAGCAATTCTCCTGCCTCAGCCTCCCAAGTAGCTGGGACTACAGGTGCGTACCATCTCGACTCACTGCAACCTCTGCCTCCTGGGTTCAAGTGATTCTCCTGCCTTAGCCTTCCAAATAGCTGGAAATACAGGCACTCGCTACCACGCCCAGCTAATTTTTGTATTTTTAGTAGAGATGGGGTTTCACCATGTTGGCCAGGATGGTCTCAATCTCTTGACCTCGTGATCCGCCTGCCTCAGCCTCCCAAAGTGCTGGGATTACAGGTGTGAGCCACTGCGCCTGGCTAGTTCAAGTTTTTAAGGAATTTAGCTCAGGCTTCTGCATTGCCACACACACCCCTGCTCTTTCATAGGCCTGCTGCTTGGCGTAGCTAAGGACCAGTAAAAGTTAATCAGGTATAATTGAGTCTGTCCGGGGTTCGACAAACAGCATCTTGTCCAAGGTGAGCATAGCCCAAGGCTATGTGCCTGCCCGGAGACTCAGCTTGGGGTTCTGAGGCATATGGGCAGTAATAGCAGGTCACTAGCCAGGCTGTCATCCCGGGCCTGGGAAGGACAGAAGGTGGTTTTCCCTACCCGGCATACACAGCTGCCAGGGAGCCTGTCTATCCTCTTGGCCAGGCAGAGGACTACCTGCTCAAGAAGCAGTTCCTAGCTGTGTCCATAGAAAGTGTACTTCCACCCTGTTTGAGACTTGTGCCTCTCTGGATTCTGGTTTGTAAATTTCCTTGCGGGGCAGCAGAAAGAGGGTTGTATGTGTTTCCATGGGAGCACACACAATTTTCATGGCCACTGCAGAGGCCATGGCTACAAAGTCCCAGGCTCTCCTTGGCAGGGTTAGCCCCTATTCTTGGCACTGGTGAGGGTGCCAATGGTGCACAGCCAGCCGAAAATTTTGGTGGCCCTGGCTCCAGGCATAGGCCGTGGTTACCAACAGCCAGCAGGCCTCCACCTTCCCACTCAACACATAGGTCCCTGTGTGCCTTCCTCGAAAAAGATTGTACACGCATGTGACATCCAGCTGCAGCCAGCGTTGCAGGGTGGGCTCCAGCTCTGCAGGGGGCAGTGGTCCCGTCTTCAGCACCTCTAGTCTGGAGTACAGGTCGCAGTCCCAGGGTCCAGAGGAAGTACTGTTGGGCCTGGAGAACCTGACCTTCACTGCTGAGTGGGAACAGAGGGGCCGGTGAGGAGATGGGCCTCTAAGAGTCCTCCCTAAACCCCCAAGAGTGTTTAGTCCATCAGTCCCCTCCACCTAGTGGACTAAACCCTTTTGTCTGATGCTCTGCCCTTAGAATCAGGCTGCCACCTTCCTTAGCAGAACTTTTGGTTTTGTTTTGTTGTTTTAGCAATGTCCTATGCTTGTAAAGGAATTTTTTCTGTTCGTTCTAACCAGGCATAGCATTTGGATATTCCCTCTTACACTGCCTCAGCCCCGAGCCAGGAACTGCAATGGAGGCACTTGGAAGGGGTGTGTAAAGCTACAGGCCAGGCCGGGCGCGGTGGCTCACGCCTGTAATCCCAGCACTTTGGGAGGCCGAGGCGGGCGGATCGCGAGGTCAGGAGATCGAGACCATCCTGGCTAACACGGTGAAGCCCCGTCTCTACTAAAAAAAAAAAATACAAAAAATTAGCCGGGCGAGGTGGCGGGCGCCTGTGGTCCCAGCTACTCAGGAGGCTGAGGGAGGAGAATGGCGTGAACCCGGGAGGCGGAGCTTGCAGTGAGCCGAGATTGCGCCACTGCACTCCAGCCTGGGCGACAGAGCGAGACTCCATCTCAAAAAAAAAAAAAAAACCTTCAGGCCCAGGACTCATCAAAGTCACTGGTGCAGAGAGTGTCCAGGACCTCCTTGGAGGAACCTGCATCCTGCAACTCACAGTCCCTGCAGCTGGCACGCAGCGCTGGGAAGAGGGGCAGGGTGAGGCACTGGCCAGTGTGGTTGGGGGTGGAGTAAGGAGGGGGTGGAGGGGGCTGATCCCTCCCACTTTTCCCTCTTTTTTACCCTTTTTGAGACGGATGCCTGCTGTAGGTGACATTGAGTACAGTTTACCTGATCCCCTGTATGATTTGAATGATTTGAAAGGGGTGGGGCCGAGCCAGGTGGAGGCCAGCCTTGTGCAGACTCACATGGGCGGTCCAGGCGGGAGCCATTGTTGGCCACAGCAGTGATGCAGAGATCATGGCCCAAAGGGAAGCGTCCACAGTGCAGGATGGCTGGCCAGGGGTAGCTGTAACAGGCCATGATGGGCTCGCAGCTGTCCTGCATGGCCTCGCACAGGCTGTAGGAGGGGTAGATGACCCTTTGGGGGAAAGGGTCGGGGGCTTCACTGCCATAGGCTGGGCACCCAGATCAGCTGGAAACTCTCCATGTTCCTACCCCTGTCTCGTGGCCTGGAACTCTCTGGTTGCTGGGCAATCACATTGGTCGCCTAGCAACAGCCTGTAGCCTGGCTTTCCCACTTGCCCCACATCTCAGCCCTCAGCTCTGCGTCTTCACTCCCCACCCCCACTCAGGTGCCTTGCCAGCTTTCCAGTGCACCTCCCCCTCTGGCTCTGTGGCCATCCAGTGTCTGCGAGAGGTGGCCTGCACCTTGGGCCTTTACTCTCCGTCTTAAAGTGAGGAAGCAGGGCCCTCCCTCTTGTCCTGAAAGGCCTTCAGGGCACCGCAGCCAGGGCTGGAGTTGGCAAACAGTTCAAGGGCTTGATCCTGAGTTCTGCTGGCATGGCCACCCAGAGGCTCTGGGAGGAACTGTTGTTCACATGATAGGTTAGGCTGGGGAAGAGGAACAGCCTTGGGATCTCTAGACTCTCTGGGACAAAAGGCCACCAGAAGGGCCTCTGCTCCATCTCTTGCCAGGGTCTCTTTGGACAGACATAGCTTCCACACCTCATTGGAGAGGAGGTTCCAGCCTGCCTGACCCCAACCCCCAACGTGAAGCGACCTGTCCACCTGCCCTATCTTGACATTCAAGAGCCCTTGACCACCATTGATGGTCTCCTGCCTAAGGGCACCTGGTTCCCTCTGTCTGGAACACTCTGACAAAACGATCCATTTTCCTCCCTGTCCCTGTCAGCGCCCAACCCTGATAGGGGCTCAGGTGCTCAGCAAGGATTACTGAAGCCCTGAGCCACCTGAGCCACCAGAGCAGGGCCCTGAGGGAGCCCTCCAGGGCCCTGCACCTGGAAGCCCCTGTCCTACCTATCAAGGCATACAGGGGCAAATAGCAGAGGAAGAGGCAGGCATCGGGGTGGCACTCCCAGGCAATCGGGGCAGCCAGCTGACCAACTGCTGGATGGCCTCAGCCACTGTGTTGTGGTCCAGCAAGTTGCGCAGCCGCATCTGTGTAGCCAATGTCGTGGCATAGGGCCATGGCTTGGGGAATGGGCATGCACCTCATGCAACCCCAGGGAGCCCCTGACCCTGCTGTCATCCCACAGCATCACCAGCGTCACCAGCAGCCACAGCCCTCGCTCCATCACTGCCTTCTGTGCCTTGGCCTTAATGAACTGAGGTTGAGGGTTTTATACGGCTGTTCCTGCATCCAGGGAGCCAACAGAGGAGATCCTGCAGGGGTTTGCACAGCTCCGAGGTGCCTGGACCCACCTGGTGAGGCCCCAACATGCTGACTGGGCTGTTTGTTTTTGATTAGCACACAGTGCGGGACTGTAGAGGCTGGCGGCACCTCCACTGGGCTTGTGGATTACTGGCACGTAGTAAACTGAAGAAACCTGGGCCTGTGTTTTCTTTTTCTGGCTTCCTTTTTCTTTCTTTTTAAATTTCATGTGTTAAGCAATCAAGAGGTGACTCTGTTGATTTGCAATTTGATCTAATCCATTGTTCCACAGGGCTGTCTCCCCTTGGATCACACCCTTTCTGGGTTTGCTGGGGTCATGGGATCATGCAGGCCAAGAGTGGGGGCGTTTGTCCTATCCTCAGTGTTATCACATCAGGGTCACCTGCTCCTAGTAGCTGAATCTGGTCATGAGCATGGTTTCTGGAACACAGCAGGTTGGGTGGCCCGTGGCAAGGCACTGATTTCTCTGTGCTTGGGTTTCCTCTTAGATAGGAAGGTTGAATTAATGGGGCCTGGCCTCCTAGGGTAAGTATAAGGATTAAGGAGTTGATATGCTTGAAGTGCTTAGGACAGTGCCTTGGGCAGAGTCTGTACTACCTAAGTATTTTCTGCTGTAATTACTATTAAAAACCACTCCAGGCCAGGTGTGGTGGCTCATGCTTATAATCCCAGCACTTTTGAGCCCGAGGTGGAAGGATCGCTTGAGCCCAGGAAATTGAGACCAGCCTGGGCAACACAGGGAGACCCCATCTCTACAAAAAATAAAAAATTAAGAAAAGCTCCAACCCTGGTGCTGAGTGGCCATTTTCCTTCCTCTTGGCAATGGCTGGAACTTTGTGCCGGAATTGTAACTGAGAGAAGCGGCAGGCCACTCCGCAGGTAGCAGTGCCGCCCTTCCTCCAATCAGCTCCTCTGTGTGCTTCTTGTCCCCCAGTGAAGTCCTCTCTCCCAGGAACAAGGGAAGGAAGCAGGGCCCATGCTTCTGCTCTGGAAGTGTCTGGGGATATGAGAATGTGGGCTCCCTAGATGTGAGGCTCAGGTTCTAGCTCCACCAAGCCACCTACCAGCTGTGCCTGGTGTGCAGGCAGCCAGCCACTGAAGCCAAGCCCCAGGCCTGACTGATCTTTACTCAGGGGTGTAGAGGCATAGAGTAGGCACTCAGTGAACATTTGTACCAGGGAAGGAATTGAGGAAGCAAAGGACACCTGGGATATCTTTTCAGAGACTAGTATCTGCCCAAAACCTGAGTAACTCTCACTGATCTTCCAGCACTGGGCAACTCAGCCCTGGTCAGATGGCCAGCACCCATCTATGCAGGAAATTGAAGGGGAAGGCCCTTGGACTGGCCTAAAGCATTGGATGTCTTGTGCTGTTTTTATTTGAGTAATGCTGGAAAGTTAAAATGAAAGCAAGAAGCAGCCACCATCTCCCCACTTTAAATATTTATACCCAGTAAGAAGTAGCAATCAACCCTCTGCCCTTCAGGATCACTCTGTAGCCTTCAGTCCCAACCCAAAGATGGGTCAGCCCATATCCAGGTTAGCTCTGGCTCACCTCCCAGGGCTCTCCTGGAAAATGTGTGCTCTCATCATCAACAAGAGAGGTCTCACATTTCCAACGCCAGCCAGCCTTTGCAGGACAACTCAATCTTGACAAGTCAGAATCAAGGGATCTGAAAAGTCCTCCATCCCCAGACCTGGTGGCCATTGAGGGACATGCAGTACCTCAGGAACCCTGCAGGGAGGAAGGTACTGGGTGCACCGGCGCCCTGGCTCAGTCCTTGGCCTTACCCACCTCCTCTTCTGGCAGAAATCCCCGGCTTCCTGACTGATGAAGAGTGTCGGCTCATCATCCATTTGGCGCAGATGAAGGGGTTACAGCGCAGCCAGATCCTGCCCACTGAAGAGTATGAAGAGGCAATGAGCACTATGCAGGTCAGCCAGCTGGACCTCTTCCAGCTGCTGGACCAGAACCGTGATGGGCACCTGCAGCTCCGTGAGGTTGGAATCCTGGGACTTGAGTAGGCTCAGGGTGGGAGTGCCCAGAATCACCTTTCTGGGGCCAGGTCACTTGTCTAGCCCAGCCCTGGTCCCAAAAGTCAGATACCACCCAGAACTGCCTGAGCATGCCCAGACCTGGGAGGTCCCCTTTCCCTCTGGAGAGCCCCTGGCTACCCTGGGAACCTCAGAAGATGGCAGGAGAATCCACCTGGGCGTGATGGCATTTATCACCATAGTTTTGGAAGGATGTACCATCTGTAGCCTGCATTCCTTGCTCTCGTGGCTGGGGGCCCCACAGAACTCATGGTGGATGGGGTGGCAGCTCTGAGGTGGCCAGCAGCCTGCCTCTGTCTCTGCATAACTCTCATACACTCTACAGCCAGGCTGGAGGGCTAAGCTTCTGAGAGAAGTTTGGCAGGGTGGTGGTGTGGGGCACTGCCCACACAGAACACCCCACTGAGCCTGGTCTTTCTGAGGGGCCTGGTGGTCATGCCCTAATCAGGTCTCCCCCTGATGCCTGTTCTCCCTTAACACCCAGGACTTGGCTTTCCCCATCTCACCCAGAGTATCTGAGTGGGACACAGGCCTGTCCTTCACTCTGCTTCCAACCAACAGTGCTCTCCATGAAGGCCACGGGCCCTTAGTCCGGGAATGCAAATGGCCCTACACCTCTTGACCCCCAGCCCCCGGCCTTCTCCTCAGATGCTCTGTACCTTTCTACCTGCACTCACTTCGGCCCAATGGGCTCTGCCCTGTATCCTCATCCATGCCCTCACCTGAACACTTTGCTCCACAACAAGCACTGGGCCATCTGTTCTCTGCTGGCTCTCCATCACTGGGGTCACCCACTGAGGGACCCTCTTATGCTTTAGGTTCTGGCCCAGACTCGCCTGGGAAATGGATGGTGGATGACTCCAGAGAGCATTCAGGAGATGTACACCGCGATCAAGGCCGACCCTGATGGTGATGGTGAGCTCACACCTCTGCACAGTCCTATCCCCTTGAGCCTCCTGCCCACTCCCAGGTGCACAATTTTGAAAACTTGGGCCCTTCCCCCACAGCCAGGCAGCCTCTCTGCACCCCTTTATAGTGGCCAGAGATGGGGAGGCGAAGATCCAGCCTTGCTTTTTACCCCTGGGAAGTAGGGAGGCAGCCAGCTCCCCTGTTCCCCTTGGTGATGGTCTTGAGGGCAGTTCTTGGAGACCCTTTTGATAACATCAGGCAGAATTAAGATCCTGGGGACAGGAAGTAGGGCTGCTAGTTGGCAGAGAACAGAGTGGGTGGAGCAGGAGCAAGGCCACAGTGAGGCCAGCTAAAGCTTGGCTGTTTACCCTGCTCCATCCATCTCTCCAGCCAGACTCGAGGTCCACTCCAGCAGACAGCTTCCCTGGTCTAAGTGAGATCTCCCTTGCCTTCCTCTTGTCCACCTGGAGTCATGCCGAAGCGCCTAAAATGGTAGTGCTGCTAACTGTGCTAACTGCTGGGGAGGGGTGGGCAGGGAAGCTGTCATGCAAGTGGTGCCCCCTCTGGTAATAACTCTCAGGAGGTTTCTGAGGTGTAGTCATCACCCTCATGCCCAAATTCTGGACCAAGAGAGGAAGATACAGCAGTTAAAAAGGACTTGGAAGAGTGGCTTTGCAGCTGGTGAGCCAGAGTGAAGAATCTGGCCGTGACCTGTGGCTGGATGGCTGCCACACTGCTACAGGCCCCAGAATAGAGGTGGTGACAGTCTCACAGCCTTTGAATGTCCCCCACCCTCAGAGGAATCTGGGCCAAAGAGTGGAAGGTGACGTCCTTGGGTCAGCCAGAATAACATGGAGCAAAGATACCAACTACTCTTCCAGAACCCCAAGAGGGTAGAACCCCTGCTTAATGGTTTGAGCAGGGGCAGTGGAGAATGTTCTCATGAGAGGGGGTGGCCTGACTTTCATTGCTAAGGTGGGCTGGTAATGCAGTAGGCAGGGCTGAGGAGGTAGGTTCCACCCAGGATGATACCTGGGGTCATGAGGAACTCCCCAGGGACTGGCCCTGCTTGTACCCTGGCGTATGTATGTAAGGCCCTGGATGAGGCCCAGCACTGCCTGCTCTCTCCTCACCCTCCACAGGCTGGAGAGTGGCCACCACTCTATACAGTCAGGCTGGAAGGCCAGGACCCTGGCCATATGGCTCAAGCTTCCTTTGGAGAACCTTCTCTGGCCACTCTAATAGGGGGTGGGCCTCTTCCTTCTTAGGGCCAAATTAGGGCTTAAACTGAGAAAAGGAACTGCTCTGGGTCTTCCTGTAAGGCCTGATGTGACAGAAACCAGGTTCATCTGACCCAAAAGTCCAGGTAGGGGACAAGTGTACAAGGCTCCTCAGTGCCTGAGGTCAGTCGGGGGCTGCTGCTGCCTTTGGGGTAGGTAGGGAAGTGCAGCCTGCCACTGTTGCCTCCCAATATGGGCTTGGCGGGCATTGATGGTGGGTGCCCTGTGCAGGAGAGCTGAGTCTGCAGGAGTTCTCCAACATGGACCTTCGGGACTTCCACAAGTACATGAGGAGCCACAAGGCAGAGTCCAGTGAGCTGGTGCGGAACAGCCACCATACCTGGCTCTACCAGGGTGAGGGTGCCCACCACGTCATGCGTGCTATCCGCCAGAGGTGAGCACCTGAAGCTGTTCTCACTGGAGCAGGGGGAGAAGACTGGGCAGGGCCTCCACAGAAGTCCTTGTCTGGGGCCAAGAGGACAGAATGGATTAACCCATTTGGGATTAAGTTCCATTTGTTAGACCAGGATTGGGACCCACTGAAAGACAGGCAATTAACAAAGGCAAATTAGCCCTCCTTGCAGGCACACAATGGGCAACTGGGATTAGAAAGAGATTGAGCACTTCTTTTCTGATTAGATAAATGACCCCTTATCTTTGACCCCTTGTCTGACCCCATCAGAGCAGGAAAAGGGTTTTTAAATAAACAACTTCCTTCCAGGGAGGAGGACCTCAGGACTCCCCGCCCCCTTTATTTAGTGGAAATATCATTTCCACACAGCAGGTGCCTCTGTCTTTGGCATCTGAGGGAGAAGGATCATCATGAGTAACCCCTTCCTGCTCTTACAGGGCCAGTCTGAGATGGCTTAAGGGACTTCCAGGGGAGATGGGTAGGGGCAGAGCTTGTGGCAGGCCCAGGGTCCACCTTGGCCAGCTCCTTCAGATCACCACCTTGCCTGGGGCTGCCCAGCCAAATGCCTGCTGCCCACCAGGGTGCTGCGCCTCACTCGCCTGTCGCCTGAGATCGTGGAGCTCAGCGAGCCGCTGCAGGTTGTTCGATATGGTGAGGGGGGCCACTACCATGCCCACGTGGACAGTGGGCCTGTGTACCCAGAGACCATCTGCTCCCATACCAAGCTGGTAGCCAACGAGTCTGTACCCTTCGAGACCTCCTGCCGGCAAGTATCTCCCAACTGGGGGCTGCCTTCAATCCTCAGACCAGGAACGCCCATGACACAGGCACAGCCCTGCACTGTGGGCGTGCCCCTTGGCATGGGGCCAGGAGATCACTGGGTTATCCCGGTCAGTGATGCCCTCACCTCTCCCCACAAGTTATTTACCAAATGGCTGGAAAGGGGTGGCTACTGGCCATCATGTCCACTGGAGTCAACACAGACTGAAGTACCCACAGACACCAAAACTTGCCCCCTGAGTTCTGAAGCAAGGGGCAAGGCTGGGCCCCTAGCGTGTCCTGCCCATTCCTCCAGGTGTTGATCTTGATTTCACTTAGAGAAGCTGAAGCTGTGCCTCCCTCCCCTGTCAAGGCAGTTCTTTCCTCTTCAGGTGGCTGTTCTGGCCCAGCCCCTTCCAATCCCCAAGGAGCCCTTCAGTGTGCCCTGTTGCCTCTGCTAGCCTACCTTTCCCTGCCAGGCCCTTGCTCAGGGCCATGGCATTTAACTAAGTGCACCTGTGATCTTGGCCAAAAAACCATTGCAACTCACAGTAAGAGACTGGGTTTGCGGGAAGGAGGGGCTAGGGACATTTTGGCACTGGCCTGCCCTATTGTCTCCCATCCTAGTCTGTCCTGGTCCCTGGCAACAGGAACCTGGGCAGCTTATCCTGCCCGCAGGTAAGCCCCTGGGAGCATCCACAACTGGGGACCTGCTCAGTGGCCCCCCTGCCTTACAGCTACATGACAGTGCTGTTTTATTTGAACAACGTCACTGGTGGGGGCGAGACTGTTTTCCCTGTAGCAGATAACAGAACCTACGATGAAATGGTAAGGGTCAACTGGGCTATTACTCTTGTGGGCTGGCAGGGGCTTAGGCAAGTGAAATACACACCTCTCCAGGTCTAAGGATGTGGGCCCAAATGATTCCTTGGGCATATCTAGTTGGTTTCCCTTTGGTCACCCTTGGCTGGCCTGGCCATAGAGTGGGGACAGGTTGAACACCCCACCACCCTGCTGCCCACAGAGTCTGATTCAGGATGACGTGGACCTCCGTGACACACGGAGGCACTGTGACAAGGGAAACCTGCGTGTCAAGCCCCGACAGGGCACAGCAGTCTTCTGGTACAACTACCTGCCTGATGGGCAAGGTGAGGGCCTATGGCCAGGCCTGGGGGGTGCCCTGAATACAGCTTCCCTTTACCCAGCCCCCGTCTGCCACAATGGAAGGCTGTTTCTGGCTGCTTTCCAAATAGTTTTTTGCTCCTGGTGCCTCCCAAAGGCCATCCTTAGTGACTTTAGCAGACTGCCCCAGGACCTGTCCTGCCTATTGGGTTATCTCCATCCCTATCATTCCCTGATGCCCCAGCCTTCCTACTCCCTGGGGCTTGGGACACATGTCCCTTGCCAACCCAGGGTGGGAAGGGATATGGACAGGCCCAACAGCAAGAAAGCTGGTTTCAGAGGGCCAGTGGTGTTGACTATACATTAGTGGGGTGAGATAAGGAGCCTCCAAGGAAGCCTTAGGTCTGGGTGTTTGCTACACAAGGAATGCATAGCTGGACCTACCTTGGTCATGCTCTTGGTGCCTAAGAGGCCAAGCTCTGGCCAGCCCAGCCTAGGATCTCACGTCACCCTCCACTTCTAGGTTGGGTGGGTGACGTAGACGACTACTCGCTGCATGGGGGCTGCCTGGTCACGCGCGGCACCAAGTGGATTGCCAACAACTGGATTAATGTGGACCCCAGCCGAGCGCGGCAAGCGCTGTTCCAACAGGAGATGGCCCGCCTGGCCCGAGAAGGGGGCACCGACTCACAGCCCGAGTGGGCTCTGGACCGGGCCTACCGCGAGACGCGCGTGGAGCTCTGAGGGAAGAGTTAGCCCAGGTTCCCAGCCGCGGGTCGCCAGTTGCCCAAGATCGGGGATCCGGCTGTCCTTCTGTCCTGTTGCAGACTAAAGATCTGGCCAATGTCTTGCCCCACCCTGCCAGCCGCGATATGGCGCAGTTCCTATATTCATGTTATTTATTGTGTACTGACACCATTTGCCCCGTCAAATAAAAAACCACAAGGTTCGAGCCGTCCGGCCCGACAAGCTCCGGGTCAGCGGGAGGGAGTCCGCGCGATGTGCAGCGGGCTGGCAGCTGGGAGCGCCCCGCAAGCGTCACGTGAGGGGGCGGAGGGAGGGAATGCCCCTCCGCGGGCTCCGCCAATGATGAGCTGGATTGCGTGAGACGAAGGGTCGTCATTGGACAACCGCCGCGGGCGCCCTGGTCTCTGCTACCTGTAGCTGAGGGCGCTGTTGACCGGCAGCGCGGTGCGCCGGGAAGGCTCGTTCTCGCGAGAGTTCAGCTCCCTTCTTAGCCGTGGCTGCCTCAGCACCTCGAGGATCGACATGGACGCTCTCGAGGACTACGTTTGGCCGCGGGCAACCTCAGAGCTTATACTCCTGCCAGTCACGGGTCTGGAGTGCGTGGGGGATCGGCTGTTGGCGGGTGAGGCTTGGCTTGAGGCACGCCAGGTGGAAAGGGGGAAAGAAACAGCGCCTGCCAGGGGCGGTGCCACAGGGACAAAGGGATGCCCTGAGGAGAAGGACGGGGAGCATGTTGAGGCCAATCGGAGGTGGGAAGGGAGCCCCGGAGACGGCGGGGACGAGGGCCTACCTGAGGAGGGCGGGGCCCGAGAGACAAAGCTGATGTGGCTGCTGCGGCGCTTCATAAACTTCAGCCCGCGTGGAATGGGCGGGTGGAACCGCGGGAAGGTGCAGGGGAACGCGGCCGCGCGGAGGCGGAGGGTTGAGGGGGTGTGCTCCCTTCTAGGAGATGGGCGGGGGCTTGGCCTCTCCGAAGGAGACCGGGCAGAGCCGGGAGGTGGAGGAGGCCCCTCACGGGGTGTGGCCTCTTGGGGAAGGCGGGGCCGGGAGAGGGCAAGGGTGTGGCCTCTCGAGGACTGGATGAGTCTCCTCCCCCTAAGGTGGGGGTGAAGATCCTCTGAGGTGGGTGGCGTCGCGGAAAACGGCGGATGAGACCTTTCCGAGTAGGGGGCGGTGTCCGGGGAAGCAGGGGCTGAGACCCCCTCCTGAGATGGTTGAGGTCCAGGAAATCAGGTGTGGAGGTCCCTCCAAGGAGAACCAGGTCGCAAAGGACAGGCGAGGCCTGGGACCTGAGGTGTCAGAGTCCAGGCTGGTCTCGAACAATCATTACATGAAGCCACTAATGACCCATGTTGGTGCTGCTGAGTTGTATAAGGGTCCTGAGGCAGGGCCTTGGCGGTCAGGCCTTGAGTGAGTTGCCACCAGTCCTAAGAGGGTGTGTGTATGGATGGGGTGGGGATGATCCAGTTTTGATCTGGTGTGGCAGTTCTTGGAGCGCGGAGTTCCTACCGCGAGCTAAACTCCTAAGGCTCCTTGAGGGGGAACAACGAAGCAGAAACTCAAAGAACCACAAGAGTGAACTAGGAAAAGGGGTGAGTTCCTGGCAAGAGTGTAAGATGCCAAAGGCCTTGAGGCTGGAAGAATCTGTCATTTTGGGGGAAGGAGGGAATTCTTGTGAAATTAGAGCAGGAAGGGAGCCTGGGAGGAAAGGAGGCTGGACAAGCGAGCAGAGGCCACATTGTTTCAGGCCTTGATTTGACTTTATCCCTAAGGGCAGTGGGGAGAACCTATTGAAGGGTTTTAAGGTGGGGAATAACTTGGGAAATGCAGTTTAAGAAGCTCTGCAAGTGAATTCACCTACTTCTGTGGCTTCCAAAGTGACTTTTATATAGCTACAATTCTGTTTTTTGAGACAGTCTTGCTTTGTCACCTAGGCTGGAGTGCAGTGGCACGGTCTCGGCTCACTGCAACTTCCGCCTCCCAGGTTCAGGTGATTCTCCTGCCTCAGTCTTTGGAGTAGCTGGGATTACAGGTGCCCACCACCATGCCCAGCTAATTGTTGTATTTTTAATAGAGATGGGGCTTCACCATGTTGGCCAGGCTGGTCTCAAACTCCTGACCTCAAGTGATTCGCCTGCCTCAGCCTCCCAAATTGCTGGAATTACAGGCATGAGCCACCATACCCGGCCTCTCTGGCCTCTTCCTGAGCTCTTCATTTCCTGTTCCATCTACCATACTCAATGCTCTTGCCCACCTCAGGACAATCATACATGCTGTTTTCTCCACCAAGAAAGCTGCAATCCCTCCCATTGCTCCATGCCCCACCCCGACATTTCCCAGTCCGCCTCTTCCGCCTCCCTTCCTCTGGCTAACTGCTACTTATCCTTGAATCCTAACTCTAAATATTGTGTCCTCAAGTTGGCATCCCCTTCCACTCACCCAGTCTTGTTAGATTAGACCGGGATTTTCTCAATCTTGCCTCTATTGACCTTTTAGACCAGATAATTCTTTGTTGGAAGGCTGTTTGTGCATTGTATGATGTTTAGCATCATCCCTGGCCTTAGTTGCCAGTAGCACAACCCCTGGAGACAGCCGTAACTGTCTCCAGCTATTGCCAGATGTCTCCTGTGGGGAAAGCTGCCCCCTATGGAGAACCACTGGATTAGACTTTCTCCTTTTACATTTTTATTTTCTTTTTGCATTGTCAAAATCCTTCTCATTTTATTTCACTTTTTTTTTTTTTTTTTTTTTGAGACAGAGTCTTGCTCTGTTGCTCAGGGTGGAGTGCAGTGGTGCAATCTCAGGTCACTGCAACTTCCACCTCTTGGGCTCAAGAGATCCTCTCACCTCAGCCTCCCAAGTAGCTGGGACCGCAGGCATGCGCCATTATGCCCAGCTCATTTGTATAATTTTTTTAGAGGCGGAGTTTTGCCATGTTGCCCAGGCTGGTATCAAACTCCTGGGCTTAAGCGAGCCTCCTGCCTTCCAAAGTGCTGGGATTATAGGTATGAGCCACTGTGCCAGGCCCCATCTCTATTTTTTTTTTAATTAAAAAAAAAAAAAAGGCGAGGTGAGGAGGAAGCTCTGAGTTAGAGAAATTTGTGGTTGAACTGAACATCAAGCGTGACTGATGAGGCTGGATGCGGTGGCTCATGCCTGTATTCCCAGCACTTGGGGAGGCTGAGGTGGGCGGATCATGAGGTCAGGAGATCGAGACCATCCTGGCTAACACAGTGAAACCCCCTCTCTACTAAAAATACAAAAAATTAGCT
The DNA here is from genome assembly GCF_009828535.3 of Hylobates moloch. Lineage (NCBI taxonomy): Eukaryota > Metazoa > Chordata > Mammalia > Primates > Hylobatidae > Hylobates > Hylobates moloch. The sequence goes on along the minus strand of NW_026652283.1, from coordinate 80,438,395 downwards.
GGGTGTGGTGGCAGGTGCCTGTAGTCCCAGCTACTCGGGAGGCTGAGGCAGGAGGAT
>NW_026652283.1:80311478-80433392 GCF_009828535.3 Hylobates moloch | reverse complement strand
CAAAAAAAAAAAAAAAAAAAAAAAAAAGAGTGACTGATGAGGAGGCCGGGCACAATGGCTCACGCCTGTAATCCCAACATTTTGGGAGGCCAAGGTGGGTGGATCACCTGAGGTCAGGAGTTTGAGACCAGCCTGGCCAACATGGTGAAACCCTATCTCTACTAAAAATATAAAAACTGGTCGGGCTTGGTGGCTCACGCCTATAATCTCAGCACTTTGGGAGACTGAGGCGGGCAGATCACGAGGTCAGGAGATCGAGATCATCCTGGCTAACACGGTGAAACCCTGTCTCTATTAAAAATACAAAAAATTAGCCGGGCATGGGGGCAGGCGCCTGTAGTCCCAGCTGCTCGGGAGGCTGAGGCAGGAGAATGGCGTGAACCCGGGAGGTGGAACTTGCAGTGAGCTGAGATCGCACCACTGCACTCCAGCCTGGGCTACAGAGCGAGACTCTGTCTCAAACAAAACAAAACAAAACAAAAAAAACAAAAAAAACTAGCCAGGTGTGGTGGTGGGCGCCTGTAATTCCAGCTACTTGGGAGGCTGAGGCAGGAGAGTTGCTTGAACCCAGGAGATGGAGGTTGCAGTGAGCCGACAGAGGGCCACTGCACTCCAGCCTTAGCAACAGAGTGAGACTCTGTCTCAAAAAAAAAAGAGTGACTGGCCGGGCGCGGTGGCTCACGCCTGTAATCCCAGCACTTTGGGAGGCAGAAGCGGGTGGATCACGAGGTCAGGAGATCGAGACCATCCTGGCTAACACGGTGAAACCCTGTCTCTACTAAAAATACAAAAAATGAGCCAGGTGTGGTGGCGGGCGCCTATAGTCCCAGCTACTTGGGAGGCTGAGGCAGGAGAATGGCGTGAACCCGGGAGTCGGAGCTTGCAGTGAGCTGAAATTACGCCACCGCACTCCAGCCTGGGTGACAGAGTGAGACTCTGTCTCAAAAAAAAAAGAGTGACTGATGAGGGAAGCACAAAGTCAGCACTGAAAGTCCAGCTGAAGCTGAGACCAAGGATTTTCCTTTTTCTTTCTTTTTTTTTTTTTTGAGATGGAGTTTCGCTCTTTCACCCAGGCTGGAGTGAAGTGGTATGATCTTGGCTTACTGCAACCTCCACCTGCTGGGTTCAAGCGATTCTCCTGCCTCAGCCTCCAGAGTAGCTGGGATTACAGGTGCGTGCCACCACGCCTGGCTAGTTTTTGTATTTTTAGTAGAGATGGGGTTTCACCTTGTTGGCCAGGCTAGTCCTGAACCCCTGACCTCAGGTGATTCATCCACCTTGGCTTCCCAAAGTGCTAGGATTACAGGCGTGAGCCACCACACCTGTCCGAGACCAAGGATTTTCTAAGATTCAAGCTGCAGGATTGTGTGTCCTGATGCATTCATAGGCTACATGCCGAGAAGTTTCCCTGATCCCTATCTCTTCCTTGTGGGTCATCAGAGTTAGGTACCTAGCTCTGACATGGCTCTTTGCCTCTGTCTAGGTGAGGGTCCCGATGTCCTGGTGTACAGCTTGGACTTTGGTGGGCATCTGCAGATGATAAAGCGAGTGCAGAACCTGCTTGGCCACTATCTTATCCATGGCTTCCGGGTACGGCCAGAGCCTAATGGAGACCTTGACTTGGAGGCCATGGTGGCTGTGTTTGGAAGCAAGGGACTCCGAGTTGTGAAAATTAGCTGGGGACAGGGCCACTTCCGGGAGCTTTGGCGCTCTGGCCTGTGGAACATGTCTGACTGGATTTGGGATGCACGCTGGCTTGAGGGAAATATAGCCTTGGCCCTGGGCCACAACTCAGTGGTGCTATATGACCCTGTAGTAGGGTGCATCCTGCAAGAGGTGCCCTGCACAGACAGGTGCACCCTCTCTTCAGCCTGCCTGATTGGAGACGCCTGGAAGGAGCTGACCATAGTGGCAGGTGCTGTTTCCAACCAGCTCTTGGTCTGGTACCCAGCAACTGCCTTAACAGACAACAAACCTGTAGCACCTGACCGACGAATCAGTGGGCATGTGGGCATCATCTTCAGCATGTCATACCTGGAAAGCAAGGGTTTGCTGGCTACAGCTTCAGAAGACCGAAGCGTTCGTATCTGGAAGGTGGGCGACCTGCGAGTGCCTGGGGGTCGGGTGCAGAATATTGGGCACTGCTTTGGGCACAGCGCCCGTGTGTGGCAGGTCAAGCTTCTAGAGAATTACCTTATCAGTGCAGGAGAGGACTGTGTCTGCTTGGTGTGGAGCCATGAAGGTGAGATCCTCCAGGCCTTTCGGGGACACCAGGGACGTGGGATCCGGGCCATAGCTGCCCATGAGAGGCAGGCCTGGGTGATCACTGGGGGTGATGACTCAGGCATTCGGCTGTGGCACTTGGTAGGGCGTGGGTACCGGGGATTGGGGGTCTCGGCTCTCTGCTTCAAGTCCCGTAGTAGGCCAGGTACCCTCAAGGCTGTGACGCTGGCCGGCTCTTGGCGACTGCTGGCAGTGACTGATACAGGGGCCCTGTATCTCTATGACGTCGAGGTCAAGTGTTGGGAGCAGCTGCTAGAGGATAAACATTTCCAGTCCTACTGCCTGCTGGAGGCAGCTCCTGGTCCCGAGGGCTTCGGATTGTGTGCTATGGCCAATGGGGAAGGTTGTGTCAAGGTTGTCCCCATCAACACTCCAACTGCTGCTGTGGACGAGACCCTGTTTCCTGGGAAGGTGCACAGCTTGAGCTGGGCCCTGCGTGGTTATGAGGAGCTCCTGTTGCTGGCTTCGGGCCCTGGCGGGGTAGTAGCTTGCCTAGAGATCTCAGCCGCACCCTCTGGCAAGGCCATCTTTGTCAAGGAACGTTGTCGGTACCTGCTGCCCCCAAGCAAGCAGAGATGGCACACATGCAGTGCCTTCCTACCCCCAGGTGACTTCCTGGTGTGTGGTGACCGCCGGGGCTCTGTGCTGCTGTTCCCCTCCAGACCGGGTCTGCTAAAGGACCCTGGGGTGGGAGGCAAGGCTGGGGCTGGTGCCGGGGCACCTGGAGTGGGTAGTGGTAGTAGTGGGGGTGGGAATGCTTTCACTGGGTTGGGCCCAGTGTCTACCCTGCCCTCTCTGCATGGGAAGCAGGGTGTGACCTCAGTCACGTGCCATGGTGGCTATGTGTATACCACAGGGCGTGATGGCGCCTACTACCAGCTGTTTGTACGAGACGGCCAGCTCCAGCCAGTCCTAAGGCAGAAGTCCTGTCGAGGCATGAACTGGCTAGCTGGGCTCCGCATAGTGCCCGATGGGAGCATGGTTATCCTGGGTTTCCATGCCAATGAGTTTGTGGTGTGGAACCCCCGGTCACACGAGAAGCTGCACATCGTCAACTGTGGTGGAGGGCACCGTTCGTGGGCCTTCTCCGATACTGAGGCGGCCATGGCCTTTGCTTACCTCAAGGATGGGGATGTCATGCTGTACAGGGCTCTGGGTGGCTGCACCCGGCCACATGTGATTCTCCGGGAGGGTCTGCATGGCCGTGAGATCACTTGTGTAAAGCGTGTGGGCACCATTACCCTGGGGCCTGAATATGGAGTGCCCAGTTTCATGCAGCCTGATGACCTGGAGCCTGGCAGTGAGGGGCCTGACTTGACTGACATTGTGATCACCTGTAGTGAGGACACTACTGTCTGTGTCCTAGCACTCCCTACAACCACAGGCTCAGCCCATGCACTCACAGCTGTTTGTAACCATATCTCCTCGGTGCGTGCTGTGGCTGTGTGGGGCATTGGCACGCCAGGTGGCCCTCAGGATCCTCAGCCAGGCCTGACTGCCCATGTGGTGTCTGCGGGGGGGCGGGCTGAGATGCACTGCTTCAGCATCATGGTTACTCCGGACCCCAGCACCCCAAGCCGTCTTGCCTGCCACGTCATGCACCTTTCGTCCCACCGGCTAGATGAGTATTGGGATCGGCAACGCAATCGGCATCGGATGGTTAAGATAGACCCGGAGACCAGGTAATACATGCTCCTGGGCAGGGTGTGGTATGGGTCATGCAGATGGTCCCAGGCTTGCAGGCTCCACCTGACAGCTGCATGTTGTCTCTGCAGGTACATGTCTCTTGCTGTGTGTGAACTTGACCAGCCCAGCCTTGGCCCCCTTGTGGCTGCAGCCTGTAGTGATGGGGCTGTAAGGTGAGAGCATAGGGCCCAGTGGGGAGACAAAGGAAGTAAGGTTGTCTAGGATGCGTTCTGAGCTGGGCCACCCCCCGCCCCCCAGGCTCTTTCTTTTGCAGGATTCTGGGCGGATGCTGCAGCTGTTTGCTGAAACCTTCCACCATAAGCGATGTGTCCTCAAGGTCCACTCCTTTACACACGAGGCACCCAACCAGAGACGGTGAGAGGGGCTGGGTGATGGTCCTGCATGGGCTGGGTGGGGGGTTCCTGTTGAGCTTCGTCTGTTATTGACCGGGCTGTCTTTTCCTGGCTCTCAGGAGGCTCCTTCTGTGCAGCGCAGCTACTGATGGCAGCCTGGCCTTCTGGGATCTCACCACCGTGCTAGACCATGACTCCACTGTCCTGGAGCCTCCAGTGGATCCCGGGCTTCCCTACCGTGAGTAGCTAATGTGCAACCATGGCTACCCCTCCTCACCTGTCACATAGCCCTCACACATGTGGCAGGCGGGGCCCTGACAACTACCCTCTTCCTTCAGGGCTTGGCACCCCCTCCCTGACTCTCCAGGCCCACAGCTGTGGTATCAACAGCCTGCACACCTTGCCCACCCGTGAGGGCCACCATCTCGTGGCCAGTGGCAGTGAAGATGGATCCCTCCATGTCTTCGTGCTTGCTGTGGAGATGCTAGAGCTAGAAGAGGCTGTGGGAGAGGCTGGGCTGGTACCCCAGCTGCGTGTGCTAGAGGAATACTCTGTCCCCTGTGCACATGCTGCCCATGTGACAGGCCTCAAGATCCTAAGCCCAAGCATCATGGTCTCAGCCTCCATTGATCAACGGCTGACCTTCTGGCGTCTGGGGCATGGTGAACCCACCTTCATGAATAGCACTGTGTTCCATGTGCCAGATGTGGCTGACATGGACTGCTGGCCTGTGAGCCCTGAGTTTGGCCACCGCTGTGCCCTTGGGGGTCAGGGGCTTGAGGTTTACAACTGGTACGACTGAGGTATCCCGCGGTGGCCGGCGTGCTGGGCATGGGGCCTGCTCACAGACAGCATGGAGCAGGGATGGGCTGTCTGTGCCCATGCTCAGCATGCCTTGAGGGGAGGAGGTGGTGGCCGTGGGTTCCTGATGTCGGTGCAGGAGCTGAAGGTGAGTGGAGTGCTGCCAAGAATATGCCCCACTCCCCATGACAAGACAGAACTTTGTAACAGTACCAATTTATTTTGGCTGTGGGTTTTTGCTTTTTTTCCAGTTGATGATTTGGTGAACATTCCCAAGTATTGGAGCCTCTGTGGCCTTAGATGTGGCTCAGTGGAGGGAGACCCAGCATAGCCAGGCCAGTATGGAGCACCTCACGCACAGCCCTCAGAAGCTGCAGGCGGACGAACATCTGACCAAAGAGGTGTGGTCGAGGCTCCTGAAAGAAAAAGGGCCTGCTGGTCTCATCCTCTGCTTCCTTTGCCTTTACCCTGTACCCCTCTGCACGTCCCACCCCATTTTGCTGTGCGCTCACCCCCAGGATGTGTACCCGGTTGTAGTAGGAGCTGAAATCCATGCTGAGCTGTACCAGGAACTTGCATATCTAGAGACAGAGACTGAGTCACTGGCCCATCTCTTTGCTCTTGTGCCCCAGGCCAGAATAAAGAATAGAGTGTAGAGTGTCCTGGTTGTCTGTGCCTCACCATCTCTGTGCGTGCAGCAATGTGGAGCCCCGGGGCTGTGCAGTCCAGCACTGCTGTCCGGCTCAGCAGATCCGGAAAGGGGAGGATACTGTTGAAGAGCAACAACCACTCACCCTGTGGGGGAGAAAGGTGCTGGGAGGGGAAGTCCAGGCCTCCTTGTGCCAGCTACCGGGAGGGACACTCACCTCATCATGTAGCAGTGAGAAGTCCAGACTGCTCACAGGAGGAAAAGTGGGGTACAGACCTTGTTCCATACTACACTTGTAACTCTCAAAGAGTGTGGCAAGACGGGCACAATTATACATGACAAAGGTGCCACTCTTTGTGCCCTTCGTGGAGATACTGCTGTCAGCCAGAGCCAGGAAGAGCTGGGGAATAGGAGCACAGCTGCAGAGAGAAGGCAGCCACCACACCCTGTCCCCCAACACTGGCCCTGTCAGGCTCCCAGGCTCACCTGATTCTGAGGGGCTGTGCTCAGCATCTCAAACTTGATGGTGGCCACAGAGAGAACACCGAAGATCTCTGTCCAGGCTGGGTCTGAGGGAGTACAGGGTTGGTCAGTCAGTCTGCAGGCAAGGGCAGGGATGCAAAAAACCTGCCCCTAACCCAGAACATAGCCAGGGTTTCCCAGGCACACCTTGTGCCAGATCCCCACCATGCTTCAGTGCTGAGGCCTTGCACACCTGGGCATGCCGGAACCTGTGTTTGGAAGAGAGGAAGGCCAGTGGGCAGGGTCCTGCGTAAAGAGTCCCCCCACACTACCCTGGCTTAGGTTGGTGTTCCTCCCAGCCTCACTTACTCGTAGTACTCAGGGGCAGTCATCAGAGTGCCAGGTGCACCAGCTACTTTCACAGGGCCACAGATGAGGTGCTTCTGTCAGAAAGACGTCAGGGGCTCAGCCTAGTTGGCGCTACTCTCCAGGAAGTCCCTTGAGGAGCCCAAATCTGGTGCCTCTACTCAGCCCAGACTCCCTCGAATTGGAACTGCCAGGTTGAGTGCCTCCTTCTACCCAGCCATTCAGGCTACGCACGGTTCAGCCTTCTCAACCTGGTCTTCAGTGTTCTCGGGATGTGTCTACAGAGCCCCCTTCCCCAGAGCCTCTGCACCTGCTGTACATGCCCTCTCTAGTCCAGCAACTCCTCCAAGGTCAAGTGTTGGTTTCTGGACCTGTCAGCTAACAAGCCCCTCGGTGGGTTGTCAAGGGCCCTCTGAGGTTGGGGGTTAGGTGGTGGGGAGCTCCACCATCATTTACCTACCTGTCTGAGTGGAGCCTTGTCAACCAACTTCTGCCAAAGCAGGTCCAACTTCTGTTGCTGGAACTCCTCCTCACAGCTAACAACATGTACAACCAGGCAGCCATCTGTACCAGTATCTGGGGCCCCAGCCTAAGGGAGGACAATCATAACTGTGGAAGTACAGTATACTTGGTTTGGGAGAACCTATAGGGCTGGGAGTCACTAACCAGGCCTGGGTGGCTGTCCTCGGGCCAATGCCATAGGGCCTCTTGCAGTTCAGCCAGCACAGAGAGGAGATCCTCAGTCACTGAAAAAAGAACAGACAGGTGCTGAGACTGGCAAGAAGCAGAGATGTCCCCCCTAACCCCCTCCTGCCTTTTCTGGCCCCGCTAGGCTTCAGGTCCTACCCAGACAGTTGTCCAGGTTGGGGTCATAGCCAGCTGTGCGGCCCTGTTCTTCCACCAGCTCCTTCAGACACAGTCTGCCTAGGATGCCAGGGGACAGTGTCCTCCCGTCATTAGCAGAGGTAAGTTCTTCAAGGGCGTGGCTCCTCAGGGTGTGGGAGGAAGCTCTCTCCGAGGCAGCGGGCCAGTCCACCCGCAGTTGCTGCAGGAAGGTCAGCATGTGCGGATCCCGCACAGCTGGCACTAGGCGCACGCACACCCTGCGAAGGGAGGGCGGCCGCCTCAGCCTGAGCACCTGGTCCAGCTCGCCACGACTTCCCACCTCCAGCCGCAGTCCCCAAGGGCGGCGCCGCTCGCTCTCTAGGTCCCCGGTAGTCCCACCTTCTCCATTCCGGCCCCGCTGCCCCGCTCACCCGTGAGCGCGCAGGGCTCGCGCCAGGTGATCGGCCACGAGCACCGTACGCAGCTGGCTCAAGCGGAGTGCGCAGGGGGAGCTGCGCAGTGCTGGGCAGTGTAGTAAGACGCGCTGGCCCAGCGAGGCAGGCGAGGCGGGCGTGGCATAGGCGGCCACGGCGCTGAGGACGCGCTCGAAGACGGCGGGCCGCTGCAGTTGGAGAGACAGACCCGCGGGGGTCGGCGCGCAGCGCAGCACCGGGGCCACACCAGGGCCCTGCAGGCAGGCGAGGGCTTGGAGAAAACGCTCCGGAACCTGCGGGAGAACGGGCGTGTCAGCGGGCCACGGCACGGGGCCCATCTCCCGGCCGCACGGCCCCTCCCGGCTCACGCCCACCTGGCCGTCATCGAAGCGCGCCTGCAGCGCGCGGTGCGGTGCTAGAAAGTCTCGGGAACGCAGGTGGCGGGTGCGCGTCTCCTTGATCCACACCGGACCGCCTGGCCCCAGGGCCGCGTTGAGGGCCCCTAGCGTCTCCCCCACCCCAAGGCGCCTGGTCGCCATGGTGACCGGAAGGAGTAAGCGGAACCGGAAAAAATTTAGGGAGGTGGAACTTCCGGAAAGGACCGACTAGCTGGGGCGGGGATGCGGCGGCGGTTCCCGTTAAGTGAACAGGTGCGCCAGTGGGAGCCCTGTCGGCTGCTTTCGACCTACCGCCCCCAGCGCCCCTTCCGCGCGGTCCACCTGCACAGCCGGGCCCCGGGATCTGAAATCTCGGGGCCCTCCCTGGGCCTAGGGTTCTTTCGCTGTGGCCAGGCCTTAACCAGGAAAAGGATCCTCGCGACTCGGTGGGCGCTTAGACAGGGTACCGTCTCTTCTCATGGAAGTCTCACATCTTTGTGTTAATAACATTTCATTTCTCTCATTTTACACATGATGAATATTTGTCACTGGAATAAGGCAGTATAACATTAAGGCCACTTTCACGACCTATTTAAAACATTTCGTTTTAAAAAGAATAGTGTTCCGCGGTTTCAGGTTATTTGCAAGCATTTTCTCGTTTGAGACGGAGTCTTGCTCTTGTCTCCCAGGCTGGAGTGCAGTGGCACGATCTCGGCTCACTGCAGCCTCCGCCTCCCGGGTTCACAGGATTCTCCTCCTCAGCTTCCCGAGTAGCTGGGATTACAGGCGTTCGCCACCACGCCTGGCTAATTTTTGTATTTTTAGTAGAGACGGGGTTTCGCCATGTTGGTCAGGCTGGTCTCGAACTCCTGACCTCGTGATCTGCCCGCCTCGGCCTCCGAAAGTGCTGGGATTACAGGCATCAGGCCCGGGTAGTCTTCATGCCCAATAAATGCGCACTCTGATATAATTGCCGGTTTTCTTCTCTTGATACCTGAGAAATCACAACCATCATGATGGCTTCCAGAATGACCAGCTTTTTTTTTTTTTTTTTTTTGAGACGGAGTTTCGCTCCTGTTGCCCAGGCTGGAGTGCAGTGGTGTGATCTTGGCTCACTGCAACCTACCCCTCCCGGGTTCAAGTGATTCTCCTGCCTCAGTCTCCCAAGTAGCTGGGATTACAGGCATGCGCCACCACGCCCGGCTTTTGTATTTTTAATAGAGACGGGGTTTCTCCATGTTTGTCAAGACTCGAACTCCCGACCTCAGGTGATCCGCCTGCCTGGGCCTCCCAAAGTGCTGGGATTACAGGCGTGAGCCCCCGCGCCCGGCCCAGAATGACCAGCTTTTAATGTGACTCCTTTAACCTGGTGTGCTTTAACAACGATCCTTAACGCTTCCTGTTTTAGGCAACAGCCATTTACGGGCCAACCAAATAATGTGACCATAATAGAAAATAGGCCTCAGTTGGAGTATCTTGCTCCTCTACCAATAGGAAAGGTCTTTTTCTTTCTCCCACAAAAGTTCCCAAATGTTTTCATTTCACTGTAACATACTCACCCCCCACCCCACCCCCATTCCTTTTAATGGAGAAGCTAACTCAGTAGAGAGAGTTGGGAAATCCGGAGAGCAGGGAAACCCAGGGGCAGGAAAAGCTTGGCAAGGCCCCTTTCTGGGCCAGGGCTGAGGCCCTGCTGGGAGGCGCCGAAAGAGCACTGGGCGGACACGACATTCCCGATGGCTTCTCGGGTGCCCACTCAACGGGAGTGATCGTGTCATTCCAAAGCGCTTTCCATTCTGAATGTGCATGACCTGGAGACAACTGCTTAGCAGGGTTGGGAACCCTCAAACTGAGGACTTCAGATACTCTCATCCACGAAGACGGTTGGGGTGGTTTTTCCCCAGGAAGTAGAGGGCTATCTTTAGCGAGATGCGGGCTGAGGCAGCCCTGGGGGAGTCACTACCATTGCAGCCCTACCCGGAGGTCCTGGGTCCACCCTCCCTCGCCAATGCTCCCCAGGGTTCCAGAGATGGCCACCAGCCTCGGCTCTCCCACGTCTACACCTATCACTTCCAGCCTGAGGGCGCACCTGAGAGGAACTGAGACCCAAGCGGCTCAGTAAAGTATGTCTGGGGGTCAGGGGCACCCCATCTGGGCTAGGGCGCTGCTCAGGCAGGAGAGCAGGGGACGAAATCCAAGCGCAGCTGGAATGCTCTGGAGACAACAGCTGCTTTTGGGATTCCGTTGCCCGCTGTCCAGCCGTTGGCGGGGAGCGGGGGAGCTCCTGCCCCCAGGTCACTCGCCCTGGAGCCACATCAGAACCCGCCCATCCCCAGTCCCAGGAGGAAGACCCGGGAGTAGGCTGTGAAACCGAGTCTAGAGGGAACAAGACGCTCACCTGGGCCCCAGAACAATAGAAGGGGAGGTGGGGGCCTCCCCTAGGACCGGGTCCCGATCCGGATTAGATCCGCGGGGCAAGATTAGCCCTGTTGGTCCCACGAAGCCTGGGCCACTGGTGCGGTGACGGTGGTGGGGCGGGCTTCGGAATCCATCAGGAGGGAAGCGCGCCCGTGGGGCCAGAGAGGAAGTAAACCCGCGCGTCCACCTCGGGGACACCCCCGCGCTCGGTGGCCTTTGTCCGGTGACGCTGCCAGCGCCCGGAGCACCAGGGGCCGAAGGGGTCCACAGAGCAGCGGCGGGACCCCCGGAAACCCATTGCGACCGGCCCCAGGAGACCGACCACCAGGCTCCGACTGTGCCGAGCTTCCCGCTCGCCCGGCCCCGCGGGTAGCGAACGCGACAATGTACCCCTGAGGCCACGACAGAGCCGGCGTGCCGAGATGCCCAAACCCCGCGCGGGGGCCAGCGACTCTCGCGCCAGTAGGCCCTTGACTTGGATCAAGACGGGGGACGGGGAACTCCCAGGATGCGAGCAGAGTGAACGAGGACAAGGTGATGCTCCACGCGCTTCTACTTCAAGTCTGGTCCGGTTCGGCCTGGCCTGGCCCAGCCGAACAGCCACCCAAACACTATCACAGCTTGCCCTTCCGCCTGCTCTGGCTGCCCGCAGACTTGGAGCCATTTTAAGGAGAAACCATCTGGCCGCGCCCCCTAGAGGACCCAAGAAGCCAATCCACGCTCGGCCACGCCCCTCTCCGCGCGCGGCGGAGAGGCCAACGGTCGCGCGGGTGACGGTTAGGACGGGGCGTGCTTCGGCGTCTAGCCGGAGAAATTTGAGCCGACTGCCCCGCCCACAGTGCCCGAAGCCCCAAAGGCTGGGATTAGGGGCTAGAAGTCTGGCACCGACAGCCTGGCCAGGTGTTCGTGACACGACCAGGTGGTCGGCTGCCCCGCCCCGGGAGCGCGGCTTAATAGCTGAGAGCCCGGGGGCCAGGCCGCGGCTGCGGCCCAGGCAACGCCCTGAGGGCGGCCACGCTGCCAGGTGTTCCATTCCTCCGGGACTATGGGCAAGGGCCCAGGGCGGGGAGGGCGGCAGGTGCTGACACTGGAGCTGCGCCGGAAGTCGGGGAACTCCGCCTCCTAAGACAGATGACACTCGCCTGCTGGGCCGGCCAAGCTGTGCGGTGCCCTCCGGGACGCAGGGGGCGCTGCAGCCGCGCTGGGTCAGGCTCCGCAGGGCCCCCCCAACCCGGTGACTAACGGCGCCGGTGACGACTTCGCCGCGTGTCGGTCAGCCATGGCCACCGCTCTCGCGCTACGTAGCTTGTACCGAGCGCGACCCTCGCTGCGCTGTCCGCCCGTTGAGCTTCCCTGGTGAGCCTGGACCCCGCACCCTCGACCATCCAGCCCGCTAGGGCCGGCGACTGCCAACCCCGCACCTTCCGGCCTCTCGGGCGGCCCAGCCCGGCCCCGCGCCCCTGACCCTTTCCTTCCTCAGGGCCCCGCGGCGCGGGCATCGGCTCTCGCCGGCGGATGACGAGCTGTATCAGCGGACGCGCATCTCTCTGCTGCAACGCGAGGCCGCTCAGGCCATGTACATCGACAGCTACAACAGCCGCGGCTTCATGATAAACGGAAACCGCGTGCTCGGCCCCTGCGCTCTGCTCCCGCACTCAGTGGTGCAATGGAACGTGAGTTCTGGCCCGCAGTGTGGAAACTGAGGCCCAGAGTCACAGGCCCTCACCCTGCTTGGTCCCTGCAAACTTGGCTTTCCTCTGTCTCCTGTAGTGGATGGAGGTGGGGGAGGCTGCATGGATTTGTCGTATTAAATGTGCCTCCTCCCTGCACAGGTGGGATCCCACCAGGACATCACCGAAGAGAGCTTTTCCCTCTTCTGGATGCTGGAGCCCCGGATAGGTACTGGGGGAGGGGAGGGAGAACAGAGGTGTTCTGGGCCCCAAAAGGCGACCCCCACCGCAGCCTCTCAACAGAACTGTAGACTAGCCACACCCACCCTTCCCTAGAGATTGTTGTGGTGGGGACTGGAGACCGGACCGAGAGGCTGCAGTCCCAGGTGCTTCAAGCCATGAGGCAGCGGGGCATTGCTGTGGAAGTGCAGGACACGGTGAGTCCCGGGACTGGGGCATGCTGCGGGGAGCACAGGCCTGGCGCTAGACAGGCTGATGCTGGCCTTTTCTTTGCAGCCCAATGCCTGTGCCACCTTCAACTTCCTGTGTCATGAAGGCCGAGTAACTGGAGCTGCTCTCATCCCTCCACCAGGAGGGACTTCACTCACATCTTTGGGCCAAGCTGCTCAATGAACCGCCAGGAACTGACCTGCTGACTGCACTCTGCCAGGCTTCCCAATGCTTTCACTCTTATCTACCCTTTGGCACTTATCTTGCTTATCAACATAATAATTTATACACTTCTCCCATTTTGTATCAGGTGTGTTGCTGGCCAGGAGCTGATGGCTCACTGGGCTCTTGGAGGGGAATGTGAAGAAACCAAGGAGTCAGTTTTTCATCTAGATTACTTAGGATTCCTTGGCTTTTCAGAAGTCAGGAAGCAGTATATTTACCTGTTCTAGACCTACTTGCTCACATGCAGATTTGAGAGGACCTCAATGGCTTTTCTCACAAAATCGCTGATTTTTTTCTGTTTTTGAGATGGAGTCTTGCTGTCGCCCAGGCTGCAGTGCAGTGGCGTGATCTTGGCCCACTACAACTTCCACCTCCTGGATTCAAGCGATTCTCCTGCCTTAGCCTCCTGAGTAGCTGGGATTAGAGACCCCTACCACCACACCCGGTTTTTTTTTTTTTTTTTTTTGAGACAAGTTTTGCTCTTTTGCCAGGGTGGAGTGCAGTGGCGCAGTCTCAGCTCACTGCAACCTCCGCCTCCCGGGTTCCAGTGATTCTCCTGCCTCAGCCTCCTGAGTAGCTGGGACTACAGGCATGCATCACCACACCCAGCTAATTTTTGTATTTTTAGTAGAGAAAGGGTTTCACCATGTTGGCCAGGATGGTCTCGAACTCCTGACCTCAAGTGATCCGCCCACCTCCCAAAGTGCTGGGATTACAGGCGTGAGCCAATGTGCCTGGCCAAGAGAAATTCAAGTTAGGGAATATATATGTGTCTTGACCTGGTCCTATATGGCCAAGCTATGGGCTAGCAGGATGCCCTGTGTATGCCAGTCCCAGAGCTTGTTCTTTAACCCCTCGGGAGCCAGAGTCAGATGCTCAGTGTGAGACTGAAACCCCAGGAGCCACAGCTGGTCAGAGCTGTTTTGTGAGCAGCCCCAGGAGGAACTTTTTGTACCTGGAACTACCTGCTTCCAGGTCCGTGGAGCGCATTTATCTCGGGGCCTGAGGCTCCCCCTGGAAATGAGGGTGCTGTGTTTGTGTGCATCTGTGGTAGTGCCAGCTACAGAGCCCCACCTGTCTGTTGAAAGATCGGGCATCACTTTTTTCTTTCTAAACTTTTATTGAAAAAAAAAAAAAAAAACCGAGGAGGTGTGCTGGATCCCTTTTCAGAAAAGCCGCTTCTCATACCTGCAGGCAGAAGGACCACCTGTGAGGTGAGGGCAGGAGAAAGGAGGCATGAGGCATGGCAGAGGCCCCACCAAGGACAGGGTGACTTACGAATGGAGGCTATGGACGCCACCTTCCACCTGGGCTGAGGACGTTCTCTTCTCAAACTTAAGCTCCCCAGAGTACATCATGGCTCTGAAGAAGGGCAGAGGTCAAATGTGGGTAGCTGGCCCTGGACCAGCCCCTCTACCCATGTCCCAGCTCCCCAAGCTCACCGGACTTGGGTCAAGCTCTTGGCACCAATGTCCTGGCATGAGTGTTGGATGCCAGCAATCAGGTAAGGGACAAATTTGTGGATGGACCCTTTGTCCTGCACAGCACCAGACACCCCCTGGGCCACTTTGATTTTGTCAGCTTCACTGCAGGGAGAGGCAGAGACACGGGCAAGGTCACAGCAGAGATGAGACTGTTAGTACAGGATTAGGGTGGGGTAACTGGCTTGCCTGTCCCACCTGAAATATCTGTTCTGGCTGCTGAGGTGCTTGTCCATGGCATCGAGAGAACCCATACCGCGATATTTCTTTAGCCGGATCCCATCGGAAAAGAAGTACTCACCAGGGGCCTCAGTGGTGGCAGCCAGGAGAGAGCCCATCATGACTGTGGACAGATGGAGTGTTTGGGTTAGAGCCTAAGCAGCACTGGGGAGGGGTCCCACTGGCCTTTACGGGTACTGGGCCTCACCTGTGGAGGCCCCAAGGGCCAAGGCTTTCGCAATATGACCCACATTTTGGATTCCTCCATCAGCAATGACCGGAACACCAAAGCGCCGTGCATACTCTGACACCTTGTACACTGCTGTTGCTTGGGGCCGCCCACAGGCCAGCACTGTTGAGATGGAGGAACACATGGGTGGATAGGGTTAATGGGGACAGGCAGTGGACCCTGTGGCCACATTTAGGGCTCAGGAGCTTTTGGCTACATCTGCATCAGGACTGCAGCTTGGCTGAGTAAGAGACATGTCTGGGATGGCTGCTGCTGCATCTGCCTTAAATAGTACAAACAGCTGTGCTGACCTCTACTCACCCCCACGTGTGCACGTGCATGTGTGCAGTGCCCAGGGCAGCCTCAGGCACATGCAGTCTTAGCAGCCGGGAAAGCCCCCGTCCAGCTGGTATCAGATGGGGCAGGAGTCACCGTGCAGTTAGTCCCCAGAGGCACTGAGGTCAGGCCCAGCCCTTCCTCCCTGAATGGTGGGCAGCTCAGGCAAGATAAGGGCAGTGGTTGTGTAGGAGAGCAGGCTGTGGTTGTGTGGAGCAGGCAGTGGTTGTATGGGAGAGCAAGGACCACACAAAGGAGTTGGTCCCTGAGCTATGCCTACTGCAGAAGATGTGGGCAGGAAAGGTCCTGCCTAGGGAAGAAGGTCCTGCCCTATCAGCACCCCAGGAGGAAGAGGGAGCTATGTTCTTGAGCACCGCCCCCAAACCATGGTCTGTGTATCAGTTGGCCTTGCCCACCCATCAGCACCACAAACCCCGGGAGCTACAGCTACGTCAACCAAGCAGCCGGGCAGTGGGCAGCTGGGCCGGGCCAGTGGGCCGGGCTGGACTTACTATAGCAACCCGTGACAGTAGAAGGGCATTTGGGGCTGTGGGACTTTATGTCTGGAGGGATCTTGGGAGCCACTAAATAAAACAAACAGACCAGAGTTTAGAGAAGGTGCACAGCAGGAGCAAGAAGGCCAGGCTAGGCAAGGGAGTGGCAGGTGATGGATGACAAGACCTTGTCTTGCTTCCAGCCATGTCACCCATCCAAGAGGCCAATTTGGCCCCAGGGTTGCCCCTATTGGAGGACTCTATTGTCCCCATAAGAGTGCTTGGTTCCAAGGTAGGTGGGGCCTGAAACTGGGGTCTCTGTGGGCATTCTTACCTTCCTGCGTAATGCAGATGGAGCCACTTCCCATGCCCACCCGCAGGGCATCCACACCCGCATCAATGAGGTTCTTGGCCTGGGCAGCAGTGACCACTATGGTGAAGGAAAGGAAAACACTCATGTGAAGGTTAAGGTGGGAGCCCAGCTTACCCACTCCCACCACATATCCTTCAGGGCACAATCTTGCCTTACCATTGCCTCCAATGACTTGGAGATTAGGGTATTTCTCTTTGATGTACTTGATCATATTGATCTGGAAGATGGAATTTCCCTGGGAAGAGTCCTGGGACAGGAAGTAAGTCTGAGACTGTGATGTGGCAGCTGTCCCTATTGCCCCAACCCACCTGTGTAGCAGCTCACCAAAACCACTACATCCACACCAGCCTGGGCGAGCAAGTCCAGCCTATACTTGTCATCCTCATGAGTGCCAATGGCTGCCCCACACAGCAGCTGTTTCTTGGTATCTTTGGAGGCTAGTGGGTAGTCCCGGTTCTTCTTCAGGTCTGTCCGGGCAATGATGGCCACAAGCTCATCATCTTCATTTACAATGGGCAACTTTCCTGTGGTCAGGGCAGGACATGAATCAGGACCCTGAGCATTAGTTCCAGGCCCTTTCCCAGCTCTAGGACTTACCCTTCTTGCTGCGCTGCAGAATTTCATTTGCCTCCTTCAGTGTGATGCCTGCAGGGGCTACCACCAAGTCTTCCCTCTTTGTCATTATCTATGTGGGAGGTGAGATGTGAAGAAGGGCCAGTCATTGACTATGGCCAGTCAACTCTTTTTTCTTTCCTTCCCAAGTAGTTGAGATTACAGGCATGCACCACCACACCCAACTAATTTTTTGTGTTTTTAGTAGAGACAGGGTTTCACCATGTTGGCCAGGCTGGTCTCAAACTCCTAACCTCGCGAGTTGCCTGCCTCGGCCTCCCAAAGTGCTGAGATTACAGGGGTAAGCCACCGCGCCTGGCCTATGGCCAGTCACTTTTGCATGCCCAGTCTAATTCAGGGGTGAAGTTACATGGACCACCACGTTCATACATTCACACCCAAACCACCCTTCCTCAAGGGATCCCAATAATTCCTAAGCAGTATGGTATTGAGTGAGGGATGAGTAGAAAGGACAACATGGCACAGGGAGTACCCTCTTACACTATGGAATAAGGAGGACAACACAGGAACAATGGCAAGAAAATCAGGGCAGACCTCAAGCACTGCCCCTACCTTAGGGGTTTAAGAGAACAAAGCATGAATACTAGCAAGCATTTGGGCAGTTTGAAAGCCTCTGGTGGGGAAAGGATGCAGGAACCCAATGAAGGAGTCAGAAACTTGGCTTGACACTCCTCTTTCCCAGAGAGGAGAGGCTATCAGAGATGTCATACAGACAACAGAAGCCCCCTGTCTTCAACCTGGGCTGCCAGAGCTTGGATCTACTCTGCCAGTGGCACCCACCTCTTCCAAGAAACAGTCATGTTCCTCCTCTTTGAGAAAATCAATGTCCCTGGAGGAGATGATGCCCACCAAGCGGCTCCCCATCCGGCCTGTGTCTGTGATTGGGATACCGCAGAAACCATGCCGGGCCTTGGCCTCAAAAACATCCCGCACGCGATCCTTGGGGCTGAGGACCACAGGGTCTGTGATGAATCCCTGTTCGTATTTCTGGAAAGGGATGGTGAGAAAGGGCATCGCATCTTTGAACTACTTTTATCAGGCTCTTGATCTGAAGCATGGGGTCTCTGCTTATCGATCCCTTTGGCAGTGCCACAAGACCAAATCACACCAACACATCTTAGAGACATGGGTAGGCTGGAGGCACTGTCCACCTGGTCTATTGCTGCTGCTTTAAGAAACAGAATCTCAGGGTCTTCTCAGTAACTGAACCCCATGGTGGGAAGAAAGAATACTAAATTAATAGAACAAACCCTACTCCCACCCCACCCCACCTCAGTGTAACTCCCAGGAGCGCTTGCTAATGATCCTTGCCCTTCTGACCTTCACTTTCCGAACTTCATTGGCCTGGAACTCAGGTGTACAGTTGTGGTGGATGAAGCCAATACCGCCTGTAAGCTACAGGATAAAAAGAGACTACTACTAAGTGACAAGAAGCAGGACTGAATGCCTTTGGGGAAAGGCGATGGAGTCCTTGCTCCTTCCCCCACACCCCATGGGGCTCACCGCCATTGCTATGGCCATCCCAGCCTCTGTGACTGTGTCCATGGGAGAGGAAACCAGTGGGGTCTTAAGAGTGATTTTCTTGGTCAGAGCAGAAGTCAGGTCCTGAGGAGACAAAGGTCAACCAGTGTGGGAAAGCATCTCTTACACCTCAAGGTGTTACTGAGTCCCCCACAAGAAGGCACTTTTGTGTGACCTGCATGCTAACCAGTAACATGATCCCATAAAATCCACCCCCAAGCCCAATCTGGTGAGGTAGCCCAGAGACCAGGTGACAGTAGCACCTTGGCTCACCTTGATGTTCAGGACCCAGTTCCTGATCATACTCACCACCTGGTCTGCAGTGAAGTCGATGTACCCAGGGAGAATGAGAAAGTCACTGCGAGGGAAGGGAGTCAATTGGGAGTAAAGCTCTCAGCTTAGGGCAGGATGAGACTCCATCCCCATGTATCAATCAACCCGTAACGCATGTGAGCAGACAGTGGCACTGACAGAGCCTGTGTCACAGGCACGGCACAAGGTGGAAATGGGGACGGGGGACCTTTTCTGCCACCGAGCTGTCATCAGTGCTCCTGGCACCCTGACAATTCCATGTGTCTGGAGCATGGAGTCTCCAGCCTGAGATTCCAAGCACTACTGAGATGCTTCTCCGTACCCCAAGCACCGCTCCAGATGTCTCAAAGTGAGCCCCGGAGGTGGGTGGCCAATTCCCAGAACCTGTCCCCCACGCCCACGACCAAGAGGGCTCCACGGAAGCCCCCATCTGGCCTTCTCCCCAGCGTGCCGCCCCTCTTCGCCCAGGTGAGCCCCACAGGCCCGCACTTGTAGGTGAGGCCGTCTCCGCAGTTGAAGAGCTGCTGTGCTGTGAGTCCGTCGTCTGGCACGTAGGACGTGCCCCCACTAATCAGGTAGTCGGCCATGGCCTACACAGGACACCGCCGCGTGTCTCCGAGGACCGCGCCGCAGAGACCTCTGCCGTCTGGGGCGCGCCAATATAAACCAGCCGATTTCGTCACTACGCCGCGCGCGACGCTGACGTCAGGGCGTAGTGCGCGCGGGCGGAACCGATCCGCCTCGCTGCGGCGGGGGCGGAGCTGGCGCTTAAGAAACAGCGCATGCGTACAGCACATACTGGCCTGGACACTGAAGAGCTGCGATTTCACGTCCCACCCCACTCCCCGCAGGACCTTGGCCAGTTCAATTAACAGGCAAGGCTTTACTTCTACTGTCCCGCCGGGCTTCTCCCCAAAATAAAGAGACGTTGTTCACTAACATGTTGAAAAGACGTGCTTGTCATTCTTAATAAACAACTAGAGTAAGAATACATAAGAGAAACAGAGTGGTATCTTTATATGATACACAAGTGTATGTTACAAGAATTCCATCAGGCACAGGAGCCTCAGGTTTTAAGGCCTCAATGTTAGGCCAAAAAAAAAAAAAAAAAAAAAAAGGCATGGTAAAGTTACTTTTACATCTAAAATGTCACTTGTCATAAAGGAGGGTGTAATAGAAATTGTCTTTAATAAATCATAATTGAAGTCCCCCTCATTTTTCTTCCATTAAGATGCTAAGTTTATGTCTGAGCATGAAGAAAGAAAAGAACATCGTTCCCCTGTGGTCAGCAAAGTCTGTCAGCCCAGTGGAAGTCGGCCGGGGAGATTCCCTGCAGGGTCCATCCATCATTAATTCCATCTCTCTTGAAGATGGAAAGGGGCCACATTTCTATTCACAGTCCAAGCCCTTTCCCCAAGCCCCAGACAAAAAAGAGTCAGCCAGCAACTTTCTAGGACATATGACACTCAAGGAAACCCAGAGCCACCATCGGCTGAGGAGTCTGCCGCAGCAGGTTTATGAAGATGCAAAGGGGGCAAAGTTTTCTTTTATATTTTAAACAGAAGCAGCCTGAAAGGCTTCGTAACTACACCATAAAAAAAAGAAAAAAGAAAAAATGGAGGCCTCTTCTTTAGTGTGAAAGTCTGTCTGGTTTTTCCTGGCTGGTTTCTCTTGCGCCATGGCCAAGGCATCTCAGTGCATAGTGCTTGCATTGGCCACTGCGATGGCCTCCTGAATTTCTCTTATCACCAGGATCCGGGTCAGCATTTGTCCCATCTGCTCTCTGCTGATAGGCTGGACTGAGTACCAGATTGGGCTGTTGGGGGCCACCACCGGCTCAGGTGTCAGGTAAAAGGTGTCATTCCGGCCTTTCACACTCTGGGGGCTGAAGAACATGTGGATAAAAGTTGGGTACCACCAATAAAACTTCAACCCTCCCACCTTGAACCTCCCAGACAGATGCTGTCTGCAAACAGTAAGGCCCCAAGTTATTGTGGCACAGCTACTGAATTCCATGCAGCCACCACACACTACATCCTGGTCCTCCTTTGGGACTACTGCAAATCCCCCAAATGTTGGGTTACTTCCCCTCTGCCCCTCCTTCCCACATACCAGCTGTGATCCATCACTGACCGCACCAGCCTAGGGCTCTCATGGACTCATGTGAGTCTATCCTTATCCTACTTGAAGCCAACTTCACTGCTCAAAGGGTCTACCTCCAAGTCTTTGCGCATGTTTTTTTTTTTTTTTTTTTTTTTTGAGATGGCATCTTGTCTCCAGGCTGGAGTGCAGTGGGGTGATCTCAGCTCACTGAAACCTCCGCCTCCTTGGTTCAAGCGATTCTCCTGCCTCAGCCTCCTGAGTAGCTGGAACTATAGGCATGTGCCACCAAGCCCAGCTAATTTTTGTATTTTTTAGTAGAGATGGGGTTTTGCCATGTTGGCCAGGCTGGTCTCGAACTCCTGACCTCAGGTGATCCACCCACCTTGGCCTCCCAAAGTGCTGGGATTACAGGCATGAGCCACGGTGCGCAGCCTCATGTTGTGTTTTCTACCCAATAATGATGGCCATTACACTGGGGCCCTAAACTTGGGTTCACTCCCCTCCCCCGAACTGTGCTGTACCTCTATTAAGTACTTGGCATCCTGTATCCTCTAACAGTTATTCATCCATCCATTCAAGATTTATTTAAGGGTTACTAGTGCCAGGTCAGCACTAGGTGCTGATATTTAAAAAAATGGGCAGGAAAAGTATTTCCTACCTATGGAGCTTACAGATAGGAGGGGACACAGGTAGCAATTAAACAAATACAAAATAAAAAACAGTGATAAGTGCTACCGAGGAAACAGCCACAGGGAAGAGGTGGGGGATCTGGAAATGCTTCCCTGATAAGCTGTGTTTAAGTTGAGAAGAGGCATAATATGACGCTCTTGAGTGGAGAGGAGCTAGTGTGGCTAGGGAACTAAAAGCTCCACAGACATGAGGTTAGCAAGGGGGAGTGCATCAAAGTTGTTTGCCATAAAAGAATTACTATGTAATGAGAAACCATTGAAGGGGCAAAAGGGAGAAAAAGCTGAGAGGAGTCTCACCTAGATTAATGGTGGCAGTGACAAAAGGTCAAGGCCAGGAAGCAGGGCCATGCTCAATATGTGATGAAGGTAGATTCTCTGTACCTTCATACCCTTTTCATGAAAGGTGACTGTAGGGACCCAGGACCCCTTTTTCTATCAGTGCTAGGCACATCACACACCTTTGGAAAGCCAGAGCAAGGGTGCTTCTAAATTTAGCTTTCTGTGAGTGTTTTTACTTGGTTTGGGACTAGAGAATGCCTCTCCCCATGATAAGTGATCACACAAGTGAGCATGCACACACATACACACACATATGCGCACACATAGACAGCCAGTCACAATAAACCCTCACCATTTGAAGAGGTAGAAATCATAGAGCTTGATGGGACATCTCAATGGATTCTCTGGATTTTCCGTCTGTTCTGCATACATGTCATCTGTAACTATAAAACACACATCCCCACCACCACAGACCTGGCATCAGACTGCCTTACCTCAGGCCCAGATCAGGAACCTTAGGCTTTCAGCCAGCCCAACTAGGAAATACAGGGTCGCGGAAGGGAAGGTATGAGGCATGGGCAGTGACTACTAAGGGAAGAGGCAGCTATTCTGTCTGGGGCTTCTCTGCTTCTAGGAGGAAAGTTTGGAATTTTTGGCTGGGGAGAAGGGAGTGGAGAATTTTAACCAGCAAATCCCAACCTTTACACTTATCACTAGCCTCACAGGCACAAGGGCAGGACAGGGCAGGACAAGTAGCACCTGTTTTTGCCATCCCTGCCTCCTTTCCCTACCTTTCTGGCCAGTCTGGTGTATTCCAAGGGCCTTCAAGTACCGGATACTCGTGCTTTTATCCTTGGGATTAGAGGGGTTCTTCTTTGTCTGTCGCAATACCTTGGAGAAGGCCAGCTTCATGTGCTGGTCCACCGTCTTCAATAGGAAGTACCTGGATCACAAGTAAAATGCAAGGCAGAGGGAGGGGTGCCAGGAGGATACCATGACTCATCCTCTGCCCACTGGTGTTTCAGAGGAGCCACTGCCCACATTCCCAAGATCTGGGCAGGCCTGTACCCAAGCAGTCTCCAGTGCAGGAGCCACATCAAGATGGATGGTAGGGGTCTAGCAAGGGTGTTTGCCTCACTGGTTACCAAATAAAATGCAGCCAAGTGGGGTTAGGGCCCAGTTTCTCAAATATATGTCAGAGGAATTCAGAAGGCCTCTTGGATAGTTTCCACACTCTTCACTGGACAGATGCCAGCAGTGGAGCCTCTAGAACACTTACTTGGTATTAAAGAACATGAGGGTGGTCAGCAAGGTGGAGGGGGAGTGAGCCCCAAGCTGCTTGCACTCCCATAGCATCTCCTCAGTCACGTGGCTGGGCAAGACATAGCCTAGGAGGAATAGAGTACTGTCACAACAAGAGGATGGCAGGTGGTCTCTCAAAGGCACAATATGGGTTGTGTGAAGCATAAGGACCACACAGGAGTATAAATTTCATCAGGGGACTCTCCCTAAAGTGTGGCAAAAATCATCTGGAAAGCTTCTTAAAACACAGATAGCTGGGTCCCAACCTGTTTCTGAGGTGGAACCTGACGATGAGCACTTCTAACACCACACTTGAGAACCACAGCCTTATATGACTGTTGTTACCCTCTAATCCAAGGCTAACACAGGGCAAAAAGACTGCCCTCAGAGACAGTGAAGTACAGAAAACTATAAACCAAACTCTGCATATATGCATACTTCTCTGAGAGTGTACAGAGCTTTGCATATTTTCTTTTTTTTTTTTTTGAGACAGAGTCTTGCTCTGTCGCCCAGGCTGGAGTGCAGTGGCACCATCTCGGCTCACTGCAAGCTCCGCCTCCCGGGTTCACGCCATTCTCCTGCCTCAGCCTCCCGAGTAGCTGGGACTACAGGCGCCCGCCACCACGCCCTGCTAATTTTTTTGTATTTTTAGTAGAGACAGGGTTTCACTATGTTGGCCAGGATGGTCTCGAACTCCTGACCTCGTGATCCGCCCACCTCGGCCTCCCAAAGTGCTGGGATTACAAGCGTGAGCCACCGCACCCGGCCTTGAGCTTTGCATATTTTCAAAGGTGGTCCAGGACCCAAAGAACTGGCATGCACGCCCGTTTGCCCTTACCAAGTCTTCTCCCATCTCAACCGTCTCTAAAAAGCAAGGCCGGCCAGGCGCAGTGGCTGATGCCTGTAATCCCAGCACTTTGGGAGGCCGAGGCGGGTGGATCACGAGGTCAGGAGATCAAGACCATTCTGGCCAACATGGTGAAACCCCGTCTCTACTAAAAATACAAAAAATAGCCCGGTGCGGTGGCGGGCTCCTGTAGTCCCAGCTAATCGGGAGGCTGAGACAGGAGAATGGTGTGAACCCAGGAGGTGGAGCTTGCAGTGAGCCGAGATTGCACCACTGCACTCCAGCCTGGGAGACAGAGTGAGACTCCCATCTCAAAAACAAAAACAAAAAACAAACAAACAAAAACAGCTATTGTCATTTCTTCTCTAGACAAAGAGACTGATGCTCTTTGGGGGATTTTTTTATTATTATTATTATTTGCTAAGATACAGGGTCTCTTCTACAATCTTTATCTTTTTTTAAAAAAGGAAGGCCAGGCATGGTGGCTCATGCCTGTAATCCCAGAACTTTGGGAGGCTGAGGTGGGAGAATTGCTTGAGCCCAAGAGTTGAAGACCAGCCTGGGCAACATAGTCAGACCTCATCTCCACTAAAAATCAAAAAAATTAGTCGAGTGTGATGGCACACACCTGTGATCCCAGCTACCAAGGAGGCTGAGGTGGGAGGATTCCTTGGGCCTGGGAAGTGAGCCGTGATTGCACCACTGTACTTAAGCCTAGGTGACAGAGTAAGATCCTGTCTCAAAAAAAAAAAAAAAAGGGGGGGGGAAAAAGAGATAGGGTTTTGCTCTGTCACCCAAGCTAGAATACAGTGACACAATTATGGCTAACTGCAGCCTTGAGCTCTTGGGCTCAAAGACTCCTCCTGCCAGTTTCCTGAGCAGTTAGAAATACAGGCATGAACCACCACACCTAGCCAATATGCCAGTATTTGAACTATTACAAGATCCCCACACAGGGCTGGTGTTACTGTAAGGCCCTGGTTCATAAGCGAACCCAGAACTAGGCACAGGCAAAGGTCAATAATTTGAACAAGGGCCCTGGTCAGCCAGGTCTGCACCAAAGAAAGATGACATTTGAATGACCACCAAGCCCCTTTATGTGCTGAAGTCAGTCAGTATGCACATGTTTGTGCACTGGGTGCATAATGAGATAGCAGCAGGCAACAGTATTCTCCTGCAGGGTTTTGGGATTCTCCAAGCAAGCAGTGTGTGACACTTCCGGGAAGCAGAAAAAAGAACATTCTGCCCGATACACTCCTCTTCTGTGTTCTGTGCTCTTGCCAGAACAAAGCTGGCTCTCTAACTATAGTAGTGCACTTCCATCTCTTTAAGGCAGTTCTGACTCTATTTTTTGTCCACTTTTCGGCTATTTTGTGATCCAGTGGCAATGGGAAAAGCTTTTCTGCTCTCAGACATATCTGAAGCCCCCAAGATCCAGGATAAGCAGAAAACAGCCCTTCTCAGCAAAGAAAGATTCAAGGAATCCTCCACCTCAGCCTCACTAGTAGCTGGGATCACAGGTGTGCACCATCATACTCGATTAATTTTTTTGATTTTTAGTGGAAAAGAGGTCTCGCTATGTTGCCCAGGCTGGTCTTCAAGTCTTGGGCTCAAGCAAGTCTCCTACCTCAGCCTACCAAAGTTCTGGGATTACAGGCGTGAGCCACCACGCCTGGCCTTCCTTTTTTTAAAAAAATAATTGTTCTCCTGGGAACAATTATTGCCATACTTTGGCATGTTCCACTTCTCTGGGTTCGCTCTGCCACTTGCTCCCTCTGATGTCACTTCCCTAATTTTATTCTCTTCTCTACAATTTGTAATAAACTTGGCTGGGTGTGGTTACTCATGTCTATAATCTCAGCACATTGGGCAGCCAAGGTAGGAGGACTGCTTGAACCCAGGAGTTCAAGACCAGCCTGGGCAACATAGGGAGACCCTGTCAATACAAAAACCTTAAAAAAAAAAAAAAAAAAAACACAGCTGAGTGCAATGAGCCTGGGTCCCAGCCCGAGCCCAACAGGGTGAGGCAGCAGTGAACTATGATCACAACATTGTACACCAGCCTGGGAGACAAAGCAAGACCCTGTAAGAAAAAGTAAAACAGCCCGGGCATGGTGGCTCATGGGTGTTACCTTGGGAGGCCAAGGCAGGTGGATGACTGGAACCCAGGAGTTTGAGACCAGCCTATACAACATGGCAAAACCCCATTTCTACAAAAACTAGCCAGGTGTGGTGGTGTGCACCTGTAGTCCCACCTACTTGGGAAGCTGAGAGGTAGAAGGATTGCTTCAGCCCAGGAGGTAGAGGTTGCAGTGAGGCAAGATTGTGCCACTGCACTCCAGCCTGGGAAACAGAGCAAGACCCTGTCTCAAAATAAAAAAATAAATCAAAATAAAATAAAACAGACTCTATTGACTGAGGGCCAGGGCTCCTAGCATGGAAGGGGCCATAGATAAAAAAAAAACCTAGGTATTAGCCTTATAGTCCTGAATCTGAACTACAGGCACCAAAATGATGTATTTTATCTTTAAAAACAATTTCTAGTTCTGCCTACTGAAGATCCTAGAAACAAAGACCAATCTAGGAACAATAAGCACCCCGGCATACAGAGTAAGGCACTGAAATACCACTCCCCAATAAAAGGAACCAGGCTCCAGAACTGAAGGATTCTACACTAGAACAAGAAATGTCCAAGATGGGACTGAAACATTCTGTGAAATCAGAAATCAAGAAAGACAACTAGGGTCATGTCAAAAGGACTTAGGGGTCAATTTAAAGAGGCTTCTAATGGCCAATGATGGGACATTTGTGCATCAGTAAAGATGACTGCAATCAGCTAAATCTCATTAAATATGTTTAAATCTATAAGTTCACAATGACTCTTAAAACAAGAAAACCTTAATTGGACATCACTGAGAGAAGCTGATGAACTAACTCATTTTTGTGAAAAATGGTTAAGCAAAGAAAAAAAGAAAAAACAAAAAAAGGCCATTAACCCTTCCTCTTCTATACTATCTATACCATTATGAATCCAAAGAGTTAAAGAGGGAAAGTTAGGGCCAGGAACAGTGGCTCATGCCTGTAATCCCAGTACTTTGGGAGGCCGAGGTGTGCGGAATGCCTAAGCTCAGGAGTTCGAAACCAGCCTGGGCAACATGGCAAAACCCCATCTCTACAAAAAATACAAAAATTAGCCAAGCATGATGGCATGTGCCTGTAGCCCCCAGCTACACGGAGGGCTGAAGTGGGAAAATCGCTTTGGCCCAGGAGGTTGAGGCTACAGGCTACAGTGAGCCGTGTTCCCATCACTGCAATCCAGCCTGGGTGATAAATTGAGACCCCCGTCTCTTAAAAAAAAAAAAGAGGGAAAGTTTATCTTTATATTCCAAGTAATTATGAAGTAATAATAACATTAGAATACTGTTTTGCAACCCATAAAGAATCAATGGATTCAGACATTATGGGCACTGTGATCAAAGAAAGGCCAACTATGAAGTAATCTTGCCAAAAACAAAACAAAACAAAACAAAAAATCCATAATCAATCTGTATATTCAATTACCGATCAATTGTAGATACATGGGGAAAAAAGAACATATTAAACTACATCAAAGGGTGCAATCAGCAAAAATTAAACTGTGTGACAATTTCAAAGGCTAGTTTCTTCCATGAATATACTGTAAGACAAAAGGGAGGGGGCAATTAAGATGAACAGTAGATATTAAGGCCAGGCAAGGTGGCTCACACCTGTAACCCTAGCACTTTGGGAGGCTGAGGCAGGCAGATTGCCTGAGCTCAAGAGTTTGCGACCAGCATGGCCAACATGGTGAAACCCCGTATCAACTAAAGATACAAAAATTAGCTGGGCGTGGTGGCAGGCACCTGTAGTCCCAGCTACTCCGGAGGCTGAGGCAGGAGAATGGCGTGAACCCGGGAGGCAGAGCTTGCAGTGAACCAAGATCACGCCACTGCACTCCAGCCTGGGAGACAGAGCGAGACTCTGTCTCAAAAAAAAAAAAAAAAAAAAAAATTATCTGGGTGTTGTGGCACACGCCTATAATCCCAGCTACTCAGGAGGCTGAGGCAGGAGAATCGCTTGAACCCGGGAGACAGAGGTTGCAGTGAGCCGAGATCATGTCACTGCACTCCAGCCTGGGCGACAGAGTGAGAATCTGTCTCAAATAAATAAGTAAATAAATAAGTAAGTAAGTAAGTATGATAGGCTGGGCCCAGTGGCTCATGCCTGAAATCCCAGCACTTTGGGAGGCCGAGGCAGGCCGATCACTTGAGGCCAGAAGTTCGAGACCAGCCTGGACAGGTGCCTGTAATCCCAGTTACTCGGAGGCTGAGGCAGGATAATTTCTTGAACCCGGGAGGTGGAGGCGGCAGTGTGCTGAGATTGCACCACCGCACTCCAGCCTAGGCGACACAGAGACTCCATCTCAAAAAAAAAAAAAAAAAAACCCCAAAAAAACCAAAAACATGGATAAAGTATCTGGAATTTACTTCCAATACAGGAGAGGGGAAACAGGTGGTGGTATACATAAGGTTTAAAATGGAAAAAAAACAAACAAACAAACAAAAAGGAATTAAACAGCAACAGGTCAGGCTCGGTGGCTCATGCCTGTAATCCCAGCACTTTGGGAGGCTGAGGCAAGCGGATCACTTTAGGTCAGGAGTTTGAGACCAGCCTGGCCAATATGGTGAAACCCCGTCTCTACTAAAAATATAAAAAGTATATGGGCATGGTGGCACATGCCTGTAATCCCAGCTACTTGGGAGGCTGAGGCATGAGAATCACTTGAAGCCCAGAGGCGGAGGTTGAAGTCAGCCGAAATCATACCACTGCACTCCAGCCTGGGCGATACAGCGAGACTCCGTCTCAAAAGCCAAAAAACAGCAACAAACAAAGATTTGCCATGGAAAATGGGTACATGGGGGAATTCATTAATCTATTGTTTATTTTATTTATGTTTGAAACTTCCATAATAACAGACTGAAAAGTGAAGTCTACATATCCATACTTGGCTTGAAAACTTCCAAATTATGTAGAGTGATATAGTCACTCATGTCTCTGTTCCAACAATAGCCCTCCCTTGTAATACTCTTAACACTTTCCATTCCTTTGTGTTCTGTTTTTCAAAGTACTTAAATTGCTAGGCGCAGCAGCTCACGCCCATAATCCCAGCTCTTAGGGAGGCAGAGGTGGGAGGACAGCTGGTGCCCAGGAGTTGGAGACCTGCCTGGGCAATATAGCGAGACCTTGCTCTCCACAAAAAAGGAGGGGAAAAAAAAAAAAAAGAAGACAAAGTACTAGAGTTACTTATTTATACACTGTGTTGCCTTACTATAGTGCAAGCTCCATTTTCTTCACTGCTATATTATATTCTCTGGCACCTGGAATACTGCCTAGCACATAGTACGCACTCAAAAAATTTGTCTAACCAGTAAGTTTCCTTTTTAAGGGTTAAGCAGCATACATTTTAATAAACGGCAGAACAGGGATTAACATTCAGATATTTGCGTGAACACAAGTTTTAAACTTCTTTGAATGCCAAGGAATGCAACTGCTGCATCATAAGGCCAACGTTTACTTTTGTAAGAAACTGCCAAATTGTCCTCCAAAGTGGTTGTGTCTTTTTGCATTTCCACAAGCGATAAATGACATGTTACTCCCTATCTGTGTCAGCATTTGGTGCTGTCAGTGTTTTGAATTTTAGCCATTCTAATAAATGTACAGTAGTATTTCATTACTTCAGTTTGCAACTCTCTGATGACACCTGATGAGAGCATCTTTTTTTTTTTTTGAGACAGAGTCTCATTCTGTTGCCCAGGCTGGAGTGCAGTGGCACGTGATCTTGACTCACTGCAACCTCCACCTCCTGGGTTCAAGTGATTTTCTTGCCTCAGCCTCCCAAGTAGCTGGGATTACAGGCACGTGCCACCATACCCAACTAATTTTTGTATTTTTTTTAGTAGAGATGGGGTTTCCCCATATTGGCCAGGCTGGTCTTGAACTCCCGACCTCAAGTGATGCACCCGCATTTGGCCTTCCAAAGTGCTAGGATTACAGACGTCAGCCACCGCACCCAGCCCATCTTTTCATATACTCATGTGCCATCAATGCATTTTCTTTGGTGAGGTATCTGGTCAGATGTTTAATGTGTGTGTGTGTGTGTGTGTGTGTGTGTGTGTGTTTTATTTTTTGGTAGAGATAGGATCTCACCATGTTGCCCAGGTGTGTGTGTGTGTGTGTGTGTGTGCGTGTATTTTATTTTTTGGTAGAGATAGGATCTCACCATGTTGCCCAGGCTGGTCTTGAACTCCTGGGCTCAAGCAATCCTCTCACCACAGCCTCCCGAAGCGCTGGTATTACAGGTGTGAGCTACCAGGCCCAGCCTAGACATTTATTATGAATGAGATGGGGGTCTCACTTTGTTGACCAGGCTGGTCCCAAACTCCTGGGCTCAACTGATCCTCCCATCTCGGTCTCCCAAAGTGCTAGGATTATGGGTGTGAGCCACTGCACCCAGCCGCTAGTCCTTTTTTTTTTCTGAGACAGAGTCTCACTCTGTCACCCAGGCTGGAGTGGAATGGCGTGGTCTCAGCTCACTGAAACCTCTGCCTCCCTGGTTCAAACAATTCTCCTGCCTCAGCCTCCCAAGTAGCTGGGACTACAGGCACATGCCACCATGTCCAGCTAATTTTTTGTATTTAGTAGAGACAGGGTTTCACAGTGTTAGCCAGGATGGTCTTGATCTCCTGATCTCATGATCCGCCCACCTCAGCCTCCCAAAGCTCTGGGATTACAGGTGTGAACCACCGCACCCGGCCAATTTTTTGTATTTTTAGTAGAGACGATGTTTTATGTGTTGGCCAGGCTGGTGTCGGACTCCTGGTCTCAAGTGATCCACCTGCCTCGGTCTCCTAAAGTGCTGGGATTACAGGCGTGAGCCACCGCGCCCAGACTGTTTTTTTTTTGGGGGGGGGGGGGGGGGGGCGGGGGGCACAGGGCAGACTCTTGCTCTGTCGCCCAGGCTGGAGTGCAGTGGCACGATCTCGGCTCACTGCAAGCTCTGCCTCCTGGGTTCATGCCATTCTCCTGCCTCAGCCTCCCGAGTAGCTGGGACAGCAGGCGCCCGCCACCACACCCGGCTAATTTTTTGTATTTTTTAGTAGAGACGGGGTTTCACCGTGTTAGCCAGGACGGTCTCAATCTCCCGACCTTGTGATCCACCTGCCTCGGCCTCCCAAAGTGCTGGAATTACAGGCATGAACC
Organism: Hylobates moloch; assembly: GCF_009828535.3. Lineage (NCBI taxonomy): Eukaryota > Metazoa > Chordata > Mammalia > Primates > Hylobatidae > Hylobates > Hylobates moloch. Next base: position 80,402,297 of record NW_026652283.1, on the reverse strand, counting down.
ACCGCGCCCAGCCAAAGACACACAGGAATCTTAAAGGCATATTGCTAAGTGAAAGGAACAAATCTGAAAAGGCCACATGCCGAATTATTCCAACTATATGATATTCTGGAAAAGGCAAAACTGTGAAGATAGTAAAAACATCAGTGGTTTCCAGGGTATCTGGGGGAGGGAGGGATAAACAGGTGAAAAGGTGTTTTTTTTTTTTTTTGAGACGGAGTCTCGCTCTGTCACCAGGCTGGAATGCAGTGGCGAATCTTGGCTCACCACAACCTCCGACTCCCTGGTTCAAGCGATTCTCCTACCTCAGCCTCCCGTGTAGCTGGGATTACAGGTGCCTGCCAACACACCTGGCTAATTTTTGTATTTTTAGTAGAGATGGGGTTTCACCATGTTGGCCAGGCTGGTCTTGAACTCCCAATGTTCAGTGATCAGCCCATCTCTGCCTCCCAAAGTACTGGGATTACAGGTGTGAGCCACCATGCCCGGCCCAGAAGAGGTATTTTTTAGGGCAGTGAACATTCTATATGACACCATGATGGTGATACATGTCATCATACATTCATTAAAACTCAGAATGTACAACAGATACAGAATGTAAACCAGAATGTACAACACAATAATATAGTTCATAGCACTATGAACTATAGTTAACAATAATGTATCAATATTGGTTTATCAATTATAACAAACATACCACACTAATGCAACATGTTATTGATAGGAGAAACTGTGTGTGAGGGTATATACTTAAGGAGTTATATGGAAATTCTCTATACTTACTGCTAAATTTTTCTGGAAACCTAAAAGTACTCTAAAAAATAAAGTCTATTGGCTGGCCATGGTGGCTCATGCCTATAATCCCAGCATTTGGGAGGCCGAGGTGGGCGGATCACCTGAGGTCAGGAGTTTGAGACCACCATGACCAATATGATGAAACCCTGTCTCTAGTAAAAATACAAAAATTAGCCGGGGGTGGTGGCATGCGCCTGTAATCCCAGCTACTTGGGAGGCTGGGACAGGAGAATCACTTGAACCTGGGAGGCGGATGCTGCAGTGAGCCAAGAATCACTGCACTCCGGCCTGGGCAACAAGAGCGAAATTCCGTCTCAAAAAAAAAAAAAAAAAGTCTATTAAAAACAAAAATAGGCCGGGCACGGTGGCTCACGCCTGTAATCCCAGCACTTTGGGAGGCCGAGGCGGGCAGATCACAGAGTCAGGAGTTTGAGACCAGCCTGGCCAACGTGGCAAAAGCCTGTCTCTACTAAAAATACAAAAATTAGCTGGGCATGATGGCAGGTGCCTGTAACCCTAGCTGCTCAGGAGGCTGAGGTAGGAGAATTGCCTGAATTGGGACCCGGCAGGCAGAGGCTGCAGTGAGCCAAGATTGCGCCACTGCACTCCACCCTGGGCTACAGAGTGAGACTCCGTTTCAAGCAAAACAAAACAAAACAAAACAAAACAAAAATAGCTGAGCACAGTAGCGCATGCCTATAGCTCCAGCTACTCAGGAGGCTGAGGTAGGAGGATCACTTGAGCTCAGGAGTTTGAGGCCCATCTCAGCAACATACTAAGACCATGTTTTTTTAAGAACAAACAAAGAAAAATACTGAATAACCTATGCTTTTGTTCCAACAGAACATGCTGTCCAGAAGGCTGTGAGTAAAGCAAAAATTACGCTCTACAGATAAAACTGTCCATAATCCTTGTTATAATGATTCTAACTTTAATCAATACATTTTAATAGGAAAAAAAAGACAGTAACTACCCTGCTAGTTCTGCTTGTTCCTGTGTCCTTCCCACACTGGAACCAGCAGGGTGAGCAGTGCCTCTTCCCTATCAGGGCAAGCAGCACAGTGGCCAATGCTGCTGCAGTCTGGGATTTATATCCCCCTCACCCACATGCTTTTCACAGCCAACCACAGAAGCTGATCTTTCTTAAATCCAGGTGGGAAAGATATCCAAGGACAAGGGAGACTCTTACCAAGTGGAGTGACCCGGGGCTGAACATCCTTCAGAACTTCATGTAGCCACTCCGTGAACCGAACATAATAAAGATCGGAGAAAATGTCATCTACCCTTCCATTTTCAAAAAGATACTAAAAGAAAAACAATTAATAGAAGTTATTGGTAGTCTCCTTAACAAGGCTTTCAGGGGAAATAAATATATTTTTCTACCAGTACTACTATCCTTCCCTACCCACTCACACCTCAATAAACCAAGGCACCAGCATGTGACACTTCCACAGTATGCTTAAGCTCATGTGACTGATTCTCATGACATTCTTGAGAGTTGGGTAAATAAGGCAGATGTTGTGAATGCTATTTCACCCAAGAAAGGCACTGTTTTGTGTTAGCAAAAATCATGAATAGGCTCTGGGGTCAGCCTTCCATTAGATATTGTATAAGTTAAACAACATGTGCAAGTCTTTTAATTTCTGAGACTCAGTTTCCTTGCCTGTAAATGGAGATGATGGTATCTGCCTTCCAGGACTGCGAGAGCATAGAATGAAAGCATGTAAAGCAATTCACATAGTACTTAGGTTAGGACCACCAAGAGAGGAAAAAACTAGGAGGCAGACATTTCTCAAGACAAGGCAACAGAATGAGTCCCAACCAGTAAGCCCTATTCTATTATACTGTGGGTTTCTCCTCAAGAGCCTTCGAACACTAAGAAATCCACCTCTGCTCCCTTGAACTGCCAGTCTGCAAATTTCTGTTATGCTTCACCACAGATGTCCTGAAAACCTAACTACACTGGTATATTATTCTAGCTAGACTCCTTCAAATAAGTAGTTAGTGTTAGTGCAGGGAACAATGAGAAGAAGAGCTCTATGCTGGCACAAGACTTTGTTTTGAATAAATTACCTTCATAAAAATCAGGTTTACTTTAACAAAAAGAAGAGTGTTACAAAAATGCTTTGTGAATTACAAAAAAAAAAAGGTCAAGGTAATAGATGTTTCAATAATGTAACAGAAGTTTCTCCAGGTAGTAGGATGAATAATGTTTGATTTCCTATTTTATTATTTATTTTATGTATTTATTTTTTAAGAGGCAAGGTCTTGCTTTGTAGCCCAGACTGAAGTGTGATGGCACAATCATAGCTGATTGCAGCCTCGAACTCCTGAGCTCAAGGGATCCTCCTGCCTCAGCCTCCCAAATAGCTGGGACTACAGGTGTGCGCCACCACACCCAGCTAATTATGTTTCTTTTCGTTTTTCAGACAGGGTCTCACTCTGTCACCCAGGCTGGAGTGTAGTGACATAATCGTGACTCACTATAGACCCAACCTCTGGGGCTCAAGCAGTCCTCCCACCTCAGCCTCCCAAGTGGCTGGGACTACAGGCATGCACTACCATACCCAGCTAATTTTTTGTAGAGATGGGGTTTCACTATGTTGCCTAGGCTGGTCTCAAACTCCTGGGGCTCAAGTGATCCTCCTGCCTGAGCCTCCCAAAGTGCTGGGATTATAGGTGTGAAACATCTTGCCCAGCTCTTATTTTTTTTCTTTTTTTAATTTTTGAGACAGAGTCTTGTTCTGTCACCCAGACTGGAGTGCAATGCTGTGATTTCAGCTCATTGCAACCTCTGCCTCCCGGGTTCAAGTGAGTCTCATGCCTCAGCCTCCCAAGTAGCAGGGATTATAGGCGTGCACCACCACACCTGGCAAATTTTTGCATTTTTAGTGGATGGGGTTTCACCATGTTGGCTGGGCTGGTCGTCTTCAACTCCTGACCTCAAGTGATCCACCTGCCTCGGCTTCCCAAAGTGCTGGGATTACAGGCGTGAGCCACCAGCGCCCAGCCTCGGCTCTTATTTTCTAAAGTGAACATGTACGTTTTTAAAACTTAAAAAAAAAAAAGTGTATTTTAAAACTCACTATATACTTGAAAGAGAACTTCCTTATTTTAACTTCTTGCTTGTCATTTTATTAACTAAACTAGCAAACATCCAACAGGAACACAGCTCAAACATGTTCTTGTGAAGATCTGTTTCCTACCTTTTGAATACACAGGAAAATATAGTAGAGCACATCTGGGTCATAGGGTTCACCTTCTCCATTTCGAGCTTCCCGTGTCATTAGACAGAGCCCATAATTCAACTCTGCCACAGCAGAGGAGATGAGATCTTCCTGGAATCGCAGCAGTTGGCGCCCTGCAACGGAAGCCCCAAAGATGAATGGAGGTCCTGGGGGTCCATATCTGGAAGGCTCAGAACAGATACTGCCCATCAGGGTGCTGGGATAGAAATGCTCACTTGTATCTACTGTAATGTTTCATGCCTATAATGTCAGAACTGGCCTATAACATGAGTATATGAGCCTAATGCCAAGAAAGAAGGGCTTGAGTGCCTATCCCTGGTTCCCACTTCCTCCCAGAAGCCACTCTGCTTAGGTCTGGTAGGGTCAACTCCTGAAACCCGTATGTCTAAAAATGCCTGGTTTTGGGCAAACCCCATATATCCTGCTTATTATGTACACAAGGTCAGTACTGCTTGTTGCTAGGCTTGAATTCAACATACTATTACCGATGTTGCTCTCTTGTCCCCAAGACAGGGGATACCACTTTTCTGCCATTTTGTCCTCCTGTTACTTCAGTACCATTGCATTTTAGACACAGCCCACTCTTCTTCCCAGACACTCACTCCCAATGGGTGCCAATCTGTTCTGAGCATCCTTCTCCAGTTCAGCATTCTTGGTCTGGGCCCAGTTTTTCCATACTTCAAGCCCTTCTTCTGGCTTCAAAGAATTTGGAAGCAGAAGTTCTGGGGAAGGCTGTGGCTGTGACTGTGGTTCAACTTCAGCAACCTGGACAGTTTGAGCCTATAGGAGAGAAACCATGAAAATGTGTCAATAATGTTTTATATTAGATCCTTCTGCAAAATTGCCAGAAAAATGTTATGTATAGTTCATTTATTTAAGAAAATATTTCTCTACTCATTGCTGTCCTACTTTTAAGCAGCTTTGGAGTTCTACTTCTTGCCCCAGGGACAGCAAAAGCAGCACTGCAACTGGGCTAGTGCAGTGCTTCTCAGCCTTGGCTGCACTTTTAAATGTTTTTTTTTTTTTTGAGACGGAGTTTCCCTCTTGTTGCTCAGGCTGGAGTGCAATGGCACAATCTCGGCTCACTGCAGCCTCCGCCTCCCGGGTTCAAGTGATTCTCCTGCCTCAGCCTCCTGAGTACCTGGGATTACAGGCATGCACCAACATAGCCAGCTAATTTTATAATTTTAGTCGAGACGGAGTTTTGCCATGTTGGTCAGGCTGGTCTTGAACTCCCAACCTCAGGTCATCTGCCCGCCTCAGCCTCCCAAAGTGCTGGGATTACAGGCGTGAACCACTGGGCCCGGTCAAATCTTTCATTTTAAAACACTAATAGCCAGACTTACAACCAGAATCTCTCTGAGGGGGAGCCAAGGTATCAATTGTTTAAAAACTACTCGAGTAACATGGCGCCACTGCACTCCAGCCTGGTGACAGAGCGTGAAAAAACAAAAAACAAAAAACAAAACAAAACAACTCCTCAAGTAAAAAAGTAATTCTAATGTTTGGTCACCACTGAGAACTACTGGCTCAAAGCACTGCTCCCACAATCTTTAATGTGCAAACAAATCACTTGGGGATTTTATCAAAATGCATGTTCTGATTGAAAAGGGTAGGAACAGAGACTCAGCATTTCTTTTTTTTTTTTTTTTTTTTGGCGGGGAAAGAGTTTCACTCTTGTTCTTGGATGCTGGAGTGCAATGGCAGGATCTCGGCTCACCTCAACCTCTGTCTCCCGGGTTCAAGCGATTCTCCTGCCTCAGCCTCCCAAGTAGCTAGGATTACAGGCATGTGCCACCATGCCCAGCTAATTTTGTATTTTTAGTAGAGATGGGGTTTCTCCATGTTGGTCAGGCTGGTCTTGACTCCCATCTTCAGGTGAGCTGCCCTCCTCGGCCTCCCAAAGTGCTGGGACTACAGGCGTGGGCCATCAGCCCAGAGCACTGATTCTTAAACTGGGTCTCACCTTAAAATCATCTGGATTGCTTTAAAAAACAAAACAAAACAAAACAAAAAACCCACCCTGGCCGTGTGCAGTGGCTCACGCCTGTAGTCCCAGCACTTTGGGAGGCCAAGGTGGGCGCATCACGAGGTCAAGAGATCGAGACCATCCTGACTAACATGGTGAAACCCCATCTCTACTAAAATACAAAAAAAATTAGCTGGGTGTGGTGGCGGGCGCCTGTAGTCCCAGCTACTCGGGAGGCTGAGGCAGGAGAACGGCGTGAATCCAGGAGGCAGAGCTTGCAGTGAGCCGAGATCGCGCCACTGTACTCCAGCCTGGGTGACAGACTGAGACTCCGTCACAAAAAAAAACCCAAAAAACAAACAAAAAACCCCACACTTGGGCCTTATCTCCAGCCATTGTGACTTAATTGGTGTAAGGTAGGGGCACATTGTCAGTATTTTTAAAAGCTTCCCATGTATTTTTTTTTTTCCTCTGAGATGGAGTCTTGCTCTGTTGCCTATGCTGGAGTGCAGTGGCACAATCACGGCTCACTGCAACCTTCGCCTCCCAGGTTTAAGCGATTCTCCTTTCTCAGCCTCCTGAGTAGCTAGGATTACAGATATGCACCACCATGCCAAGCTAATTTTTGTATTTTTAGTAGAGACAGCTGTTACTGAACCATCTTGCCGGCTGGTATCGAACTCCTGACCTCGAGTGATCTGCCCGCCTTGGCCTCCCAAAGTGCTGGGATTACAGACATGAGCCACTGTGCCCGGCCTTCCCAGGTGATTTTAATGTCCAGCCACAGTTGAGCCATCATTTAAAGAAAAAAAAAAGTGGCGAAACCCCATCTCTACTAAAAACAGAAAAATCAGCCAGGCATAGTGGCTCATGCCTGTAATCTCAGCTACTTGGGAGGCTGCGGCACAAGAATTACTTGAACCCAGGAGACGGAGGTTACAGTGAGCTGAGACAGTGCCACTGCACTCCAGCCTGGGCGACACGGGGAGACTCTGGCTCAAAAAATAAAAATAAAAAAGTGAATGTTTGAGTAATGTTAAAATATTTCCTACTTTCTAAAATTTTTTTTTGAGCAACGTCTTGCTCTACCACCCAGGCTAGAGAGCAGTGGCATGGTCTTGGCTCACCACAACCTCCGCTTCCCAAGTTCAAGGCATTCTCCTGCCTCAGCCTCCCGAGTAGCTGGGATTACAGTGTCTGCCATCATGCCTGGCTAATTTTTGTATTTTTAGTAGAGACAGGGTTTCACCATGTTGGCCAGGCTGGTCTCAAACTCCCGACTTCAGGTGATCTGTCCGCCTTGGCCTCCCAAAGTGCTGGGATTACAGGCGTGAGCCACCATACCCAGCCAGATTCTAAAGAGATCTTTATACCCTAAAAATATTAAAATTCCAAGATTTTCCATTTTTTTTAGTTCAGACTCTGATTTTGAAAGGCAAGAACTGAGCCACCACATGTTCAAAGAATGTGCTTCAGCTGGGTGCAGTGGCTCACACCTGTAATCCCAGCACTCTGGAGGCCGAGGCAGGCAGATCACTTCAGGTCAGGAGTCCTTTGCACTCTGCTCGGCTTCCTGATATATCACTCTCCCAGACCTCCCTCAGCTATCTAGCACCTATTTCTCTGTATGCTTTGGGTTTTTCTCTACCAGGCCCTTATGTGTTTGTCAACCATGGAGCTCCTCTATAGACCCACTTCTCACTTCAACTACATGTTCTCCCTGGTGAGTCTTACCCACTTTTCCAGTTTGGATATCTGTATTTGTCAAAGTGACCACTATGTACCTCCAAGCTATAACCCCCACCGCCGCCCACCCGCCCCCCCGCTTAATATACCCAGTGGGTACTATACATCTCCAACTGAACAACTCATAGCCACCTCAAACTAACATCTACAAAGAGTATTCATTAGCTTCCGTGCCCAGATCTATTCTCCTGAGTTACCCCCCTCCTTCGTTCAATGGCAACATCATTTACCCAAACTGGAAATCCAGGAGTCTGGCTGAATAAGTAGGCAGTGGCTAGAGCATGGGAGGCAGTGCTTCTGTAGCAGGCCCCCTTCACTGTGTGCTTCCAAACACTAAATGTCAGTTAACATTCCCAAGCATCTTCCAAAAATTCTTCCAAACGTGTCCAAATGTCTATCAGTGGGTGGAGGAGGCAATAATGCAACCCAGGTTGAAAGCTACTCATACAGAGTATTGTACATTGTGGTGTAAATTTGTTCCTACATATAATGGAAGCCCTTGGAGAGTTTTAAGCTAGGAAGTGATATAATCTTACATTTTATGATTATTCTCATTGTTCTATGAAGAATAAATTGAAGAACGAGAATGGAAGCAAGTACTGGTGGCCTAGACTATAGCGGTGGCAGTGGAGATGATATAAGAGATTTTGAGAGGTGTGATGGTAGAAGCAACATGGCTTGTTGATGAACTGGTTGTGAGGAGTAAGGGAAAGCAGACACAAAGATGACTCCTGGGTTTCTGGTTTGAATGACTGGGCGGACAGCAGCACCACTTTTTGAGACAGGGAAGTTTTTGACAGTTTTAGAAATGGTGCCAATGAAGATCTGAGGTATTGTCAATAAGTCCAAGTAAATGCTAAGTAGGCAGCTGAGTATGTGGAAAAGGTTCCAAACAGAGGAAGGCATGGCCAAGAGACTTGGACTATGTGTCAGTGCAACACAGGGATTAAGACACAGGCTCCAGGGCCAGCCCATGCAGGGTTGAATCTCAATTCTTCCACCTTTTTTTTTTTTTTGAGATGGAGTTTCACTCTGTTGCCCAGGCCTGGAGTGCAGTGGCGCGATCTCGGCTCACTGCAACCTCCACCTCCCAGGTTCAGACAATTCTGTGCCTCAGCCTCCCAGGTAGCTGGGATTATAGGCACCCACCACCACGCCCAGCTTTTTTTTTTTTTTTTTTTGGTATTTTTAGTAGAGATGGGGTTTCACCATCTTGGCCAGGCTGGTCTTTAACTCCTGACCTTGTGATCTACCCACCTCAGCCTCCAAAAGTGCTGGGATTATAGGCGTGAGCCACCGCGCCTGGCCAATTCTGCCACTTTTTAAGCATGGCTTTGGCCTTGTCACTTAATCTCTCTGTGCCTGAGTTTCCTCATCTGTAAAATAGAAGTATCAGTACATACTTCATAAGGTTAATGTGAAAATTAGAAGAATATGTTAAACATCAAGAACAGTTCTACTGACAGATAGTATCAGTGATTATCATCTTCAGCAGCCGCAAGAATCATCTGGAGGATGCTGAAAACCATGGCAATGGAAAGAAATCCCTTAGGGAGAAGACGGCCAAGTACTGAACCCTGAGGAACATCAACATGTATGATTCAGAGAGAGGAGGAGAAGGCACCAGTAAGCCTCCTGGGAATAAAGAAGACTCAGATGGGTAGGAGGAAAATCAGGAATGTGTAATAACATGCAAGTCTAAAGAAAATCTCGGCCGGGCGTGGTGGCTCACACCTGTAATCCCAGCACTTTGGGAGGCCGAGGCAGGCGGATCACAAGGTCAGGAGATCGAGACCATCCTGGCTAAGACGGTGAAACCTCGTCTCTACTAAAAATACAAAAAATTAGCCGGGTGTGGTGGCGGGCGCCTGTAGTCCCAGCTACTCGGAAGGCTGAGGCAGGAGAATGGTGTGAACTCGGGAGGCGGAGGTTGCAGTGAGCTGAGATCGCACCACTGCACTCCAGCCTGGGCGACAGAATGAGACCCCGTCTCAAAAAAAAGAAAAAAAGAAAAAGAGTCTCAATAATGGGCTGCTGTGTTGTATGTTGCTGTAGGATAAAAACATACTTGCTGGTCTGAATTGGCTATAGGGGGGTCACTGCTGAACTTGACAAGAACAGATTTAGTCATGAGTTGAAGGGAAAATTTCACAGCATCTGGAGTCTAGCTTGTGTAGATAATGCTTTTTTAGAGTTCTGGCAATAAAGTAGAAGAGAGAAATGCGGCCACAGATGGCGGCTGGTGTGAGGAAGTGAGATTTCACCATAAATCTGGTTTTAAAGACAGGAGATACGATAGCTTTTATAAAAGGTATGGCCCTCTCCAACTTGTGGCAGATGAAGGAACACATTTTGTCACTAGCTCCCCTTAAGGTTCAACTTGACTGTCTTCTGCACGTGCTGTAAAGTGGTCCAAGGGTAGAAAAGACTGTCTTATTCATCTCTATTCCCCAGCTCCTAGCACAGAGCCTGCATAAGAGGACAGAGGGATGTTTGTGGTATATATAGACAAACTCATCTTTCCCTTGGCATCTTTCCCTTGGGATGGAAAATTGAGATTCTTCACAATTTTTCTATTTCTGGTAATAATAACTTCATGTAAATCACTCTAAGACTTTCCCAAATCAGATACAGCCTCTGAAGAACACTGGCCCACTAAAATGAACTCCAGAAAGGATCTTCTGCTGAAGACGCAGACATGGAAATTATAAACAGAGACCACTAAGTACCAAATGAGGCACTGACTTGCAATTGGACCATCAGGCCCAGGAGAGCTAGGGGAGGCCTAATGGGCTCCATCTCTGTGAACAAAAGCTGAGCATAGGGACCTATTACAAATCTACTGGCTGGTTTCTCCTATATGCAGTCAATTCTACACACGTCTACTTGATTCCCCCTGTTACCACGAATCTAGGAAATTCCTGATTTCCTACCACAGATTAGATCAAACTCAGCTCTACTTTAGGAAGACAACAACCCCACCCCTGCCCCCCAACACTAACTCCATTCCCATAGTTCCCTTCTCAAGTTGCCTTAGGCCATGTCCCTTCTGTCCATCCTTGGCTCTGTATTTATGCTGTTCCATTCTTTTGTTTATCTATACTATAAACTACAGTTCAACAGTTCAAGGCAGGGTGCAGTGGCTCATGCCTGTAATCCCAGCACTCTGGGAGGCCAAAGTGGGAGGATCACTTGAGGCCAGGAGTTCAAGAGCAGCCTGGGCAACACAGTGAGACCCTGTCTCTACAAATATATATATATATGCCGAGTGTGGTAGTCTGTGCCTATAGTCCCAGCTACTTGGGAGGCTGAGGTGGGAGGATTTTATGAGCCCAGGAGTTTGAGGCTACAGTGAATTATGATCACTACCATACTCCTACCTGGGAAACAAAGCAACAACCTGTCTCAAAAGTAAATAAACAACAGTTCAAACGTCATTTTGTCCACAAAGACGCCTCTGTTAACTTTTTAACCTAGAATTTCTAAATTCCCAGTTTGTCTTTGTGTATATGTCATAATTATTCTGCCTTATAAATAATTTGAAGGAAAAGAAATCCTAAGTTCTTACTTTTCACAACTAGACTCTAAGCTATACGAAGCAAAAAATCTTGTCTTGTTCTATTTCTAGGCCCAAAAGCTAGATATTTAGCAGGACCTTAATTATGTCACCTAGGATAATATGATGTTGCCTCTATGAAACCACCTGGTCAACCTTTGCTTAATTAATCACTTACAGCCCATGTTTCCAAGTGCAGTCCCTTATCTAACTTGTTTGTACCAGCTCCCGCAAACATATGCATGCCCAGGAGCCTATGCCCACTGAGGCACAGCACCTTCATCAGTCCCATAAGACCAGAGGCCCTATATCTCACTCTAACAGGACCAGATATTTCACCAATCAGTTCTTTTAGACAGGGTCTCACTCTGTTCTCTAGGCTGAAATGCAATGGCATGATTATAGCAGCCTCAACCTCCCAGGCTCATGCAACCCTCGCATCTACGCTGGGACCACAGGTATGTGCCACCACACCAGACTATATTTTTAAATTTTTTGTAGAGATAGGGTCTTCCTATCTTCCAGGCTGATCTCAAACTGCTGGGCTCAAGCATTCCTCCCACCTCAGCCTCGCAGAATGCTGGGATTATAAGCAACTGCCACTGCACCCAGCACTAACAGTTTTTTTGTTTGTTTTCAGACAAAGTCTTGCTCTGTTGCCCCAGGTTGGAGTTGCAGTGGCACGATCTCAGCTCACTGCAACCTCTGCTTCCCAGGTTCAAGCAATTCTCCTGCTTCAGCCTCCCGAGTAGGATTACCTGGGATTACAGGTGTGTGCCACCACACCCAGCTAATTTTTGTATTTTTAGTAGAGACGGGGTTTCACCATGTTGGCCAAGCTGATCTCAAACTCCTGACCTCTGGTGATTCACCCGCCTTGGCCTCCCAAAGTGCTGGGGTAACATGCGTGAACCACCGTGCCTGGCCCCTATTTTTTTCTTTTGACAGAGTTTTGCTCTTGTTGTCCAGGTTGGAATGCAATGGCGCAATCTCAGCTCACTGCAACCTCTGCCTCCCGGGTTCAAGTGATTCTCCTGCCTCAGCCTCCTGAGTAGCTGGGATTACAGGTACCTGCCACCATGCCCAGCTAATTTTTGTATTTTAGTAGAGACAGGGTTTCATCATATTGGCCAGGCTGGTCTCGAATTCCTGACCTTGTGATCCGCCCGCCTCGGCCTGCCAAAGTGCTGAGATTACAGACATGCGCCACCTCGCCCGGCCGCCCCTGTAACACAAAAACTCTTGGAGGTCCCACCGCATAGATGGCATATTCAAGCCTCCCAATGGTGATCACTTTTAACAGACTCCTTAAGAGGTATTTTAGCTTTTCTAATTCACCCACACTGTGTGCCCAAAGATGAAAAACAGAATGAACAATCTCACAGCCTCTCCAGTGGAGTTTGTAATCTATGTGATAAACTACAAGTGTTTTGCTAAAACCATTTACTTATGATACAAGGAAGCAGCACCTGGGACATACTTGCGGTGTCCCATTCATCTACACCTGTAACTTTACTCTTCCTGAGAAGAGATTACAATGAAGTGTCCATGGTACTTAAACCCAAAATGTCTCCAAAACTCCAAAGCAATTCCTGGCCATCTCATTTACCTCCAGGTACCAGGATAAACTTTTTTTTCTGTTGCATAGCCTCAGGTGATGTTTCTCCCCCTCTTCTCCCAAATACTAAATAAGGTTTCACTGTAAGAGTAAAAGCAGTAAATAAGCCAGAGGTTGCGAGGCAAGCTCTGTGCTGCACTGAGCCCTGAGGGACCAGGCTGCCTGCCCTACTAAGTCTTCACTTACTGAACAAGTAACTTGGAGTTGCTGCTGCTGCTGCTGTGGTGGTGGCGTCTGCTCCTGGGGAGTTTGCTGCTGTGGCTGCTGTTGGGGGTCCCATATATGGACAGTTTGAGCCGTATTCTGGTACGTGCCTGCCACAGCCTGCACAGCCACTGGAATGTGGATGTTGCCATTCATGAACTGTGCTGGAAAGAGAGAGTTTGCAAGGGTCTGCACTACCTCTTCATGGGAGTTTTTCACTACAGATGTGGTGCCCACCATCTTCTCCTTGTCATCCTCCAGCTTAACAGCTGCCAGGGCCGTGGGTGAGCCACTGACGTGAACTGCGTTGTAGGCTTCCTGGGGAATGGCAATGTGGGTAATGCTCTGCTGCTGAGGGTCCCCCCGGGGCTGGGCAGAATAAACAGGGATGGTCCAGGTTTCTCCTGTAGGGCTAGTAATGGTCCCAGTGGCACTGTACAGGTGGGCACTGTCTACTGTCAGTAAGTCTGGCCTCAAAGACACATAACTCTGCTGCTGGCCCTGTGGAATGGCCAGCACGGTGGCCACCGGCTGCCCTGAGATGGCGTAGGACACAGTGATGGGCATGTCCACTTTGCGCTTCTTCACTGGCTGGAGGACACTGGCCGTGCCAACCCGCCGCTCCCCTTCCCGGGGTGAGCCCTGCTGGGATGGTGGTGGGGAAAGGGCACCCACGGTCTGGATTTGGATCTGCTGACCACCAGCAAGAGACTGGCCAGCCACCAGCTGAGCCTGGATTTGCTGATGTGGGATGTGCTCCTCCGGGATTTCTGCAGCCTGGATCTGCTGGGCCGCTTGCACGTGCTGCACCTGGATCTGAGCTGCTTGCAGCTGCGAGGGACTGGGACTCTGCAGAGACGGGGTCTGAATGGAGGGGGCTGCTGACTGTGGTGCCTGGCCTTGGATCTGCACCTGGACCTGGATGGGTTGCTCAGTAGGCTGGTGAACGGTGAGTTGTGGGGAGAGCTGCTGAGCCGAGACCTGTTGTGGAGACTGCTGTACTTGCACCTGGACCTGTAAGCAAGAAGATTCATCAGTGAGTGAACCAGGTAGCACTGAAAATCCAGCACCCAAGGAAAGAAAGAAAAGAGATCCCAGACAGGGACCCGCACAATGTGAGAAAACACTGGCATACTCAAGGCTTCTGAGAAGGACACAATACGTAAGACTAGATGCAGAATTGTCCAGCAGCACATTACAATAACAGGGACATATATTCACCCCAGAGAGCAAGCAAGACAATTAACTGGGGTCTAAAAGGGAAATATCAAAAAAGAATTTTTTTTTTTTTTTTTTTTTTAAAGACAGACTCGCTCTGTTGCCCAGGCTGGAATGCAGTGGCGCAATCTCAGCTCACTGCAACCTCCGCCTGCTGGGATCAAGTGATTCTCCTGCCTCAGTTTACTAGAGTAGCTGGGATTACAGACATGCTGGAGTCTAACAAGGAAATATCAAAACTTTGGTTTTTTTCCCAAACTCTCACTCTGTCGCCCAGGCTGGAATGCAGTGGTGCCATCTCAGCTCACTGCAATCTCCACCTCTCAGGTTCAAGCAATTCTTGAAGCCAGCCTCCCGAGTATCTGGGATTATAAACATGTGTCACCACATCCAGCTAATTTTTGTATTTTTAGTAGAGACGAGGTTTCACTATGTTGGCCAAGCTAATCTTGAACTCCTGACCTCAACTGGTCCACCCACCTCGGCCTCCCAAAGTTCTGGGATTACAGGTGTGAGCCAAAACAGCCGGCATTTTAATTTTCATTTTCTTTGAGACAGTTTTGCTCTTGTTGCCCAGGCTGGAGTGCAATGGCATGATCTTGGCTCACCGCAACCTCAACCTCCTGGGTTCAAGCAATTCTCTTGCCTCAGCCTCCTGAGTAGGTAGGATTACAGGCATGCATCACCACGCCCAGCTAATTTTGCATTTTTAGTAGAGACGGGATTTCCCCATGTTGGTCAGGCTGGTCTCGAACTCCTGACCTCAGGTGATCCGCCCACCTTGACCTCCAAAAGTGTTGAGATTATAGGCATGAGCCACCATGGCTGGCATTTTAAAAATTTTTTTGAGATGGAGTTTCACTCTTTTTTTTTTTTTTTGAGACGGAGTCTTGCTTTGTCACCCAGGCTGGAGTGCAGTGGTGCCATCTCAGCTCTCTGCAAGCTCTGCCTGCCAGGTTCACGCCATTCTCCTGCCTCAGCCTCCTGGGTAGCTGGGACTACAGGTGCCTGCCACCACACCCGGCTAATTTTTTTTGTATTTTTAGTAGAGACTGGGTTTCACCATGTTAGCCAGGATGGTCTCCATCTTCTGACCTCGTGATCCGCCCGCCTTGGCCTCCCAAAGTGCTGGGATTACAGGCGTGAGCCACCGCGCCCGGCCTTGAAATGGAGTTTCACTCTTGATGCCCAGGCTGGAGTGCAATAACATGATCTCAGCTCACCGCAACCTCTACCTCACAAATTCAAGCGATTCTCCTGCCTCAGCATCCTGAGTAGATAGGATTACAGGCGCTCATCAGCATGTCCAGCTAATTTTTGTATTTTTACTAGAGAAGGGGTTTTGCCATTTAGCCAGGCTGGTCCTGAACTCCTGACCTCAGATGATCCACCTGCCTCGGCCTCCCAAAGTGCTGGGATTACAGACGTGAGCCACCACACGGGGCCCTTTTTTTCTCTAAAGATAGAGTCTTGCTCTGTTGCCCAGGTTAGAGTACTGTGGTAAGATGATAGGGCACTTTAAACTTCAAACTCCTCAAGTGACCCTCCCACCTCAGCATGCTAAATAGCTAGAACTACAGGTACACCACCACCACATCCAGCTAATTTTTTTTTTTTTTAGATGGAGTCTCGCTCTGTTACCAGGCTGGAGTGCAGTAGTCTGATCTCAGCTCATTGCAACCTCCGCCTCTCGTGTTGAAGCTATTCTCCTGCCTCAGCCTCCTGAGTAGCTGGGACTACAGACGCGTGCCACCACTCCCAGCTAATTTCTGTATTTTTAGTAGAGACGGGGTTTCACCACGTTGGTTGGCCAGGATGGTCTCGATCTCTTGACCTTGTGATCCGCCCACCTTGGCCTCCCAAAGTGCTAGGATTACAGGCTTGAGCCACCATGCCTGGACTTTTTTTTTTGAGATGGAGTTTTTTGCTCGTTCCCCAGGCTGGAGTGATATGGTAGTCACGGCTCACCGTAATCTCTGCATCCCGGGTTCAAGCTATTCTCCTGCCTTAGCCTCCCAAGTAGCTGGGATTACATGTGCCCGCCACCACACCCAGCTAATTTTTTTTTTTTTTTTTGAGACAGAGGCTCGCTCTGTCACCCAGGCTAGAGTGCAGTGGTGCGATCTTGGCTCACTGCAACCTCCACTTCCCCGGTTCACGCGATTCTCCTGCCTCAGCCTCCCGAGTAGCTGGGACTACAGGCGTGTGCCACCACATCCGGCTGATTTTTTGTATTTTTAGTGGAGATGGGGTTTCACCGTGTTAGCCAGGATGGTCTTGATCTCCTGACCTCATGATCTGCCCACCTCGGCCTCCCAAAGTGCTGGGATTACAGGTGTGAGCCACCACGCCCAGACCTAATTTTTATATATATATATATTTTTGAGACCGAGTCTCGCTCTGTCGCCCAGACTGGAGTGCAGTGGTGTGATCTCGGCTCACTGAAAGCTCCGCCTCCCAGGTTCATGCCATTCTCGTGCTTCAGCCGCCCAAGTAGCTGGGGCCACAGGTGCCCGCCACCACGATCGGCTAATTTTTTGTATTGTTAGTAGAGATGGAGTTTCACCGTGTTAGCCAGGATGGTCTCAATCTCCTGACCTCGTCATCTGCCTGCCTTGGCCTCCCAAAGTGCTGGGATTACAGGCGTGAGCCACTGCGCCCGGCCCTAATTTTTGTATTTTTAGTAGAGATGGGGTTTCACCTTGTTGGCCAGGCTGGTCCAAAGCTCCTGATCTCAGGTGATCCACCAGCCTCGGCCTCCCAAAGTGCTGGGATTATAGGCGTGAGCCACCATACCCAGCCCCCAGCCTGATTTTTTGGGCAGATGTCCCCAACCCTGGGGCCAAGGACTAGTACTGGTCCATAGGCGAACGACACAGCACAGAGGTGAGCAGCAAGTGAGCATTACTGCCTGAGCTCTGCCTCCTGTCAGATCAATGGTGGCATTAGATTCTTGCAGGAGCACAAACCCTATTGTGAACTGCAAATGTGAGGTATCTAGGCTGCATGCTCCTTATTAGAATCTAATGCCTGGTCAGGTGCATTGGCTCACACCTGTAATCCCAGTACTCTGGGAGGCTGAGGAGGGAAGATCACTTGAGGCCAGGAGTTCAAGACCAGCCTGGCCAACATGGTGAAACCCCACCTCTACTTCTACTAAAAATACAACAAATTAGCCAGGCATGGTGGTGCATGCCTGTAATTCCAGTTACCTGGGAGGCTGAGGCAGAACAGCTTGAACCCAGGAGACGGAAGTTGAAGTGAGCAGAGAGAGCACCACTGCATCACAGCCTGGGTGAGTGAGCCTCTGTCTTTAAAAAAAAAAAAAAAAAAAAAATCTAATGCCTAATGATGTGAGGTGAAACAGTTTCATCCCAAACCACCCCCTCCATCAATGTCTGTGGAAAATTGTCTTCCACAAAATGAGTCCCTGGTGCAAAAAAACGTTGGGGACCAGGCTGGGCGCGGTGGCTCACGCCTGTAATCCCAGCACTTTAGGAGGCCGAGGCGGGTGGATCACGAGGTCAGGAGATCGAGACTATCCTGGTTAACACAGTGAAACTCCATCTCTACTAAAAATACAAAAAATTAGCCAGGCGTGGTGGCCGGTGCCTGTAGTCCCAGCTACTCAGGAAGCTGAGGCAGGAGAATGGCGTGAACCCAGGGGGCGGAGCTTGCAGTGAGCCGAGGTAGCGCCACTGCACTCCCACCCGGGTGACAGAGCGAGATTCCGTCTCAAAAAAAAAAAAAAAAAAAAAAAAACAACATTGGGGACCACTGCTTTAGAGTGCTTACTTAACATATGTTTAATGGGAAAGGCATTTAAATAAACAGAATCTCAATAATTTAATCTGAGCAATATTACCATAACCTGGATGACATGTTTCTGATAAGAATAGTTACTGTCTTATTATTATGTCAGCATGCGAAAGAGAATGAAAAGAAAAAAATACACAGTATGCAATTTTTTAAAAACAGCTTTTACCATCAGACACATAGATAAATTACCCTAACCACAGGTAGGAATTAGAAAGGTAGAAAACGAGAAGGCAGAAAGTGAGGCCAGGCACAGTTGCTCATGCCTGTAATCCCAGCTTGGTGGGAGGCCGAGGTGTGTGGATCACCTGAGGTCAGGGGTTTGAGACCAGCCTGACCAACATGGTGAAACACCGTCTCTACTACAAATACAAAATTAGCCGGGCATGGTGGTGCATGCCTGTAATCCCAGCTACTTGGGAGGTTGAGGCAGGTGAACTACTTAAACCCGGGAGGTGGGGGTTGCAGTGAGCCGAGATCACACCACTGCACCACAGCATGGACAAGAGTGAAACTCTATCTCCCAAAAAAGAATATATGTAAATGGCCAAGAACCACATAAAAAGTTGCTCCATATCACTAGCTGTGAAGGAAATTCCAATCAAAGCCACAATGAAAAACCACTTTATATCTAATAGGTTATAACTAAAAAAGACAGATAACAACAAGTATAGATGAGGATAGGGACAACTTGAAACTGCTGGTGGGGCATGTTAAATTGGTGTAGTTGACCAGATGCAGTGGCTCACACCTGTAATCCCAGCACTTTGGGAGGCTGAGGCCGGTGGACATGAGGTCAGAAGTTCCAGACCAGCCTGGCCAACATGGTGAAACCCTGTCTCTACCAAAAACACAAAAATTAGCTGGGCATGGTTACGCCTGCCTGTAATCCTAGCTAATCAGGAGGCTGAGACAGGAGAACAGCTTGAACCCAGGAGGCAGAGGTTGCAGTGAGCCGAGATCGCGTCACTCATGCCAGCCTGGGGGACAAAGCAAGACTTGTTCTAGAAACAAACAAACAAACAAAAATAAAGCCATTATATGTTAACATAAACAAATAACATATTCTTTTTTTTTTTTGAAACGGAGTCTCGCTCTGTCACCCAGGCTGGAGTGCAGTGGTGCGATCTCGGCTCACTGCAAGCTCCGCCTCCCGGGTTCACGCCATTCTCCTGCCTCAGCCTCTCCGAGTAGCGGGGACTACAGGCGCCCGCCACCACGCCCGGCTAATTTTTTGTATTTTTAGTAGAGACGGGGTTTCACCGTGGTCTCGATCTCCTGACCTCGCGATCCACCCGCCTCGGCCTCCCAAAGTGCTGGGATTACAAGCGTGAGCCACCGTGCCCAGCCAACAAATAACATATTCTTATGAAAAATAACTATTTGCCAAAATAATTATAATAAGAATTGCATTGTTTTACAGTTTTGGAAACCTCTTTTCTCCTGCTTCAGCCTCCCAAGTAGCTGGGATTACAGGGGCATGCCACCATGTCCGACTAATTTTTGTATTTTTAGTAGAGACAAGGTTTTTGCCATGTTGGCCAGGCTGGTCTCGAACGCCTGACCTCAAAGTGATCTGCCTACCTCGGCATCCCAAAGTGTTAGGATTACAGGCGTGAGCCACTGCGCCCGACCTATTTTTGCAAACCTCTTTAACGGCTGACTTAATATAAGGTAGCTGAATTATCCTATCTGCTTCCGCACTCAATCTGTTGTGCTATCATACATCACACATGGCCTCTGTAAAACTCCAGTACGTGGTCAGGAGAGAATGAAAGTGAAAAAGGCAAATAATACACTGGCATTGTAATAAAAACAGCTGTGACCCTGAGGAACCCTAAAAGGTGCTTGGAGGCTACCAGGAGTCCTTCTTTTTTTGAGACGGAGTCTCCCTCTGTTGCCCAGGCTGGAGTGCAGTGGCATGATCTCAGCTCACTGCAAGCTCCACTTTCCGGGTTTACGCCATTCTTCTGCCTCAGCCTCCTAAGTAGCTGGGACTACAGGCACCCGCCACCATGCCCACTGATTTTTGTTTTGTATTTTTATTAGAGATGGGGTTTCACCTTGTTAGCCAGGATGGTCTCGATCTCCTGAGCTCATGATCCGCCTGCCTTGGCCTTCCAAAGTGCTGGGATTACAGGCCCCTACGAGTCTCTTGAACTACCATTTGTGAATCACTGCTGGCCAGGAATGGTCATGCCTATAACCTCAGCACTTTGGGAGGCTAAAGCTGGCAGACTGCTTGAGCTCAGGAGTTCGAGACCAGCCTGGGCAATGTAGTGAAACCCCGTCTCTACCAAGAATACAAAAAAATTAGCCAGATGTGGTTGTGAGCCAACTGTGGTCCCAGCGACTCAGGAGGCTGAGGTGG
The DNA here is from genome assembly GCF_009828535.3 of Hylobates moloch. Taxonomy (NCBI): domain Eukaryota; kingdom Metazoa; phylum Chordata; class Mammalia; order Primates; family Hylobatidae; genus Hylobates; species Hylobates moloch. The sequence continues at coordinate 80,381,759 of NW_026652283.1, read as the reverse complement.
GAGAACTACTTGAACTCAAGAGGCAGAGGTTGCAGTGACGCAAGATCGTGTCACTGTACTCTGGCATGAGTGACAGTAAGACCCTCATCTCAGGAAAAAATAAGGGTAAGGAAAAAAAAAAAAAAGAACCACTACTATTGTGTTAAACACAGTATGTTTTTAAATTATAATATGGCTTGCTTAAAACAAAATGTCAAAAATCTGGTTACTATCACTGAATCATAGCTCATATGCCTTATGCTTTACTGTATTTCTTAATTGACTTTTCTTTTTTTTGTTGTTGAGACAAGAGTCTCACTCTGTCGCCTAGGCTGGAATGCAGTGGTGCAATCTTGGCTCACTGCAACCTCCTCCTCCCGGGTTCAAGCAATTCTCCTGCCTCAGCCTGCTGAGTAGCTGGGATTACTGGCACCTGCCACCATGCCTGGCTAATTTTCATATTTTTAGTTGAGACGAGGTTTCACCACGTTGGCCAGGCTGGTCTCGAACCCCTGACCTTAAGTGATATGGACACCTAGGCATCCCAAAGTGCTGAGATTACAGGCATGAGCCACTGCACCCAGCTGATTTTTCTTCTTTTAAAATGGGTTATTACCTGATCAATTGATTTTTCTTAGAAATCATTTATCAGGCCAAGTGAGGTGGGTCATGCCTGTAATCCTAGCATTTTGGGAGGCCAAGGCAGGTGGATCACCTGAGATAAGGAGTTTGAGACCAGCCTGGCCAACATGGTTAAACCCTATCTCTAATAAAAATACAAAAATTACCCAGACGTGGTGGTGCGCACCTGTAATCCCAGCGACTCAGGAGGCTGAGGTAGGGACAATAGCTTGAACCTGGGGGGCGGAGGTTGCAGTGAACCGAGAACACGGCACTGCACTCCAGCCTCAGTGACAGAGACTCTGTCTCAAAAAAAAAGAAAGACAGAAATTACTTATCAATGCTCAGGCTTCCAAAATAAACAATTAAATGGCTAATGTGGCTAATGGCTATTGTTAGCAGAATTACTACGGAGTTAGAACTTCCCAATCCACCTCCTAAGTGGTGGCACCTGTCTGTCACTCCAGAAATGAACAAAATTACAAATAATCTGATGTCACTTTATATCCAACATAGTAAGAATTTAAAATTAGGGGAATAAGAGTTAAGAGTAAATTTAAGGGCTGGGTGCGGTGGCTCACGCCTGTAATCCCAGCACTTTGAGAGGCCGAGGTGGGCAGATCACAAGGTCAGAAGATCAAGACCATCCTGGCTAACATGGTGAAACCCCGTCTCTACTAAAAAATACAAAAAAATTAGCTGGGTGTGGTGGTGGGCACCTGTAGTCCCAGCTACTTGGGAGGTTAAGGCAGGAGAATGGTGTGAATCCAGGAGGCGGAGCTTGCAGTGAGCTGAGATAGTGTCACTGCACTCCAGCCTGAGTGACAGAGCTAGACTCCGACTCAAAAAAAAAAAACCAGTAAATTTAAGGTATTTTCTGACATTTCTTTATTAATGTCAACATAATGAATTAAAAAATCAGACTTTATATGCTTATATCCTTTATTACTAAGTATAAAGTAAGTCAGTAAGAAATAAAATATGTTGGCCGGGCATTGTGGCTCACGCCTGTAATCCTAGCACTTTGGGAAGCTGAAGAGGGTGGATCACCTCAGGTCAGGAGTTCGAGACTAGCCTGGGCAACATGGCGAAACCCCGCCTCTACTAAAGATACGAAAACTAGCTGGGTGTGTTGGCGGGTGCCTGTAATCCCAGCTACTCAGGAGGCTGTGGCAGTAGAATCGCTTCAACCAGGGAGGTGGAGGTTGCAGTGAGCCGAGATCGCACCACTGCACTCCAGCCTGGGTGAAAGAGCAAAACTCTGTCTCGAAAAGAAAGAAAGAAAGAAAGAAATTAAATGTTATTTATATTACTTCCCTTCAATTTTTTAAATTTATATAAGAGCCAAGCTTTTTCATTGGGTAGAAAATTACTAAATAATCATATTAAGAATTTGGAAAAAGGCCGGGCGCGGTAGCTGACACCTGTAATCCCAGCACTTTGGGAGGCCGAGGCGGGCGGATCACGAGGTCAAGAGATTGAGACCATCCTGGCCAACCAACATGGTGAAACCCTTTCTCTCCTAAAAATACAAAAAAAATTAGCTCAGAAGGCTGAGGCAGGAGAACCACTTGAACCCGGGAGGCAGTGGTTGCAGTGAGCCGAGATCATGCCACTGCCCTCCAGCCCAGGCGATAGAGTGAGACTCGGTCTCAAAAAAAAAAAAAGAATTTGGAAACAAAACTAAAAAAAAAAAACCCCACAACAATTCTGTCATTCAGATATAACAACTGTCAACATCTTTTTTTAAAAAAAGTATTAAATTTTACTTGAAATTAAAATGAAATGAGGTGCTTAAGTGCTGTGGCTCATGCCCGTAATCCTAAATCAGGAGGATATGGCAGGAGGATCACTTGAGGCCAGGAGTTTGAGACTAGCCTAGGCAACATAGGAAGACCGCTCTCCCAACAAAAAGTAAAAATATTAGCCAGGCATGGTGGTGTATGCCTGTAGTCCCAGCTACTCCAGAGGCTGAAATGGCAGCATCAATTATGCCCAGGAGTTCAAGGCTGCACTGAGCTATGATTGTGCCACTCTACTCTGCAGCCTGTAGTCCCAGCTACTCAGGAGGCTGAGGTGGGAGGATCCCTTAAGCATGGGAGGTTGAGGTTGCAGTGAGCCTCTGATCACACCACTGCATTCCAGCCTGGGTGACAGAGCAAGACTCTGTCTCAAAAAAATAAAAACTAAAAAAATTAGTTGGGCTTAGTAGCTGTAGTCCAAGCTACTCAGGAGGCTGACGCAGGAGGATCACTTGAGCCCAGGAAGTCCAGACTGCAGTGAGCCGTGATCATGCTACCGCACTCCAGCATGGATGACAGAGTCAAGCTTGGCTAAACTTTTTTTTTTTTTTTTGTGATGGGGTCTGTGCTGTTGCCCAGGCTAGAGTGCAGTGGCACACGGCTCACTGCAACCTCTGCCTCCTGGGCTCAAGTGATCCTCCAGCCTCAGCCTCCTGAGTAGCTGGGAACACAGTCATGCACCACCATGCCCGGCCAATTTTCTGTATTTTTGGTAGAGATGGGAGTTTTGCCATGTTGCCCAGGCTGGTCTAGAACTCCTGAGCTCAAGCAATCCACTCGCCTTGGCCTCCCAAAATGCTGGGATTACAGGCATGAGCAACCACACCCAGCCGAAAATTACTTTTTAAAGAAAAAAAGGACGTTTCCTCCAATTACACTTGTAACTTGCATTAATAATTGATAATCTGTGTGGGCGAGGGGACCACAAAGAGCACTCTAAAAGGTTGGTGAAAATACAGATCCATGGGGGGGAAATTTTTTTTTTTTTTTTTTTTGAGATAAAGTATTCTCAAGCGATCCTTCCACCTCAGCCTCTTCAGTAGCTGGGATTACAGGTGTGTACCACTACATCTGGCTAATTTTATTTTTAGTAGAGACAAGGTCTCACTATGTTGCCCAGGCTGGTCTTGAATTCCTGAACTCAAAGGATCCTCCTGCCTCAGCCTCCCAAAGTACTGAGATTACAGGTATGAGCCACTGCACCCAGCCTATGATTTTTACTCAAAACAGCAGTAACAATTATCATCAAACTAATGTATCTCTAACTTGCTCATCAAGGTAATGTGAGCTTTAAGTATACATATGTGTATGTGTGTGTTTTGAAGTCTCTATAGTCAATTCCCAATCTCTAGTTCTAAAGCTACGCCAGTGGACTTCTACTCTGTGTATCCTCTACTTCTCAGCTTAGGGCACTCTAAGAAGTGCCCCACTTTCCCCAAAAGTTCTTTCCTACATGTATTCGTCACCAAAAAATTTTTTTTTTTTGGAGACTGAGTTTCACTCACATTGCCCAGTCTGGAGTGCAATGGCGCCATCTCAGCTCACTGCAACCTCGGCTTCCCAGGTTCAAGCAATTCTACTGCCTTAGCCTCCGAATAGCTGGGACTACAGGCACCTGCCAACATGCCCGGCTAATTTTTGTATTTAGCAGAGATGAGGTTTCACCATGTTGGCCAGGCTGGTCTCAAACTCCTGACCTCAGGTGATCCGCCTGCCTCGGCCTCCCAAGGAGCTGGGATTACAAGCATGAGCCACCACGCCTGGCCTTTATCACCTAATTCTGTCTACTTACTCTCTTTCATCAATTTCTTAGATTTAGTGGTTTTTAAATGGTATTCACTTTTTCCAGCACTCTTAAAAATGCTTTGTTGTTCTGTTTTTTATAGAGACAGGGTCTTGCACTTTTGCCCAGGATGGAGTGCAGTGGCATGATCACAGCTCACGGCAACTTCAAACTCCTGGGCCCAAGGAGTTCCTCAGCCTTCTGAGTAGCTGGGACTACAAGTGCACACCACCATGCCCAACTAATTTTTGTGTTTTTCTGTAGAGATGAGGTTTTACCATGTTTCCCAGCCTGGTCTCAAACTCCTGGGCTCAAGTCATCTATATACTTCAGCTTTCCAAACAGCTGGGATTATAGGTCTGAGCCACCATGCCTGGCCTGGCCAGAATTCTTTATTTTTTAAAAGTATCTTTTTAGTCACTTAGGGAAAACATACATTCTTATGATTCTATCACACTGAATCTATCTCACGGATGTCATTATATTTGTTTCTTCTTTCATTTACATAGAGTTTAGGGAGAAAGAAGATGTTAATAGTGATCTCGATCAGTGGCTTTTCTTTCTTCTGAGACAGAGTCTGCTCTGTCACCCAGGCTGTGGTACAGTGGTGTGATCTCGATTTACTGCAACCTCTGCCTCCCAGGTTCAAGCACTGATCAATTTATCTTGAACATAAAGTCTTAAAAAACACTCCGAACTTAAATCCCCAAACTCTTTTTTTTTTTTTTTTTTTTTTTGAGAGACACTCTCGCTCTATCGCCCAGGCTGGAGTGCAGTGGTGTGACCTTGGCTCTCTGCAAGCTCCGCCTCCCGGGTTCACATCATTCTCCTGCCTCAGCCTCCCGAGTAGCTGGGACTACAGGCACCTGCCACTACGCCTGGCTAATTTTTTGTATTTTTAGTAGAGACGGGGTTTCACCGTGTTAGCCAGGATGGTCTTGATCTCTTGACCTGGTGATCCACCCGCCTCGGCCTCCCAAAGTGCTGGGATTACAGGAGTGAGCCACCGCACCCAGCCCCAAACTCTTTAATCTTATGAGAAAGCGGGGCCAGGTGTAATGGCTTGTGCCTGTAATCCAAACACTTTGTATTTGTAATCCAAACACCCACAAAGTGGGTGGCTCGCTTGAACTCAGGAGTCCCAAGACCAGCCTAGGGGCGAGGTGCAATGGCTCATGCCTGTAATCCAAGAACTTTGGGAGGCTGAGGCAAGTGAATCACTTAAGGTCAGGAGTTCAAGACCAGTCTGTCCAACGTGGTGAATGAAACCCCATCTGTACTGAAAAAAGTACAAAAATTGGCCGGGTGTGGTAAGAAAGAGGAGGTCAAAGCTGTAAAAAACAGCAGAATAATTTGAGCCAGAAAATCAGCCTTCTTTTCTCCTTTTCTTTGAGACGCCTTTCCTGTCCTCAGTGTAAAAGGCTGGAGTGCAGTGGCACAATCACAGCTCACTGCAACCATGACCTTACAGGTTCAGGTGATCCTCCCACTTCAGCCTCCTGAGTACCTGGGATCACACAAGCAAGCCACCACACCCAATTAATTTTTGTACTTTTGTACAGACGGGATTTCGCCATGTTGCCCAGGCTGGTCTCAAACTCCTAGGCTCAAGGAATCCACTCACCTCAGCCTCCCAAAATGCTGGGATTACAGGTGTGAGCCACCATGCCTGGGCCAGCCTTCTTTTACTTACCTTTCCTGTACCTTTTCTTCCTTACACAGACAAAACAAGGCTGGGCGTGGTGGCTCATGCCTATAATCCCAACACTTTGGGAGGCCGAGGTGGGCAGATCACTTAAGGTCAGGAGTTCAAAACCACCCTGGCCAACATGGTGAAACCCCGTCTCTACTAAAAATACAAAAATTAGCCGGGTGTGCTAGCTTGAACCCCAGAGATGGAGGTTGCAGTGAGCCAAGATCATGCCACTGCACTCTAGCCTGGGCAACAGAGTAAGGTTCTGTCTCAAAAACTAAGTAAATAAATATAAAAACAAAAAATGAGTAAATCTCAGCCTGGGCAACATGGTGAAATTCTGGCTCTACCAAAAATACAAAAAATTAGGCCTGCATTGGTGGTGTGTGCCTGTGGTCCCATGTACTCGGGAGGCTGAGGTGGGAGGATTGCTTGAGCCTGGGAGGCTGGGGTTGCAGTGAGCCAAGATCACACCACTGCACTCCAACTTAGGTGACAGAATGAGACCCTGTCTCCATAAAAAAAAAAAAAAAAAAAACTCTCTATATGTTAGATACTTTATTATCTTATTCAGTCTCATTAAATGGTATTATCCCTATTTAACTGATGAACAAACTGGAAGTAAAGATTAAGCTTATGCCAACAATTGAGTGGTCAAGTCAAATTTAAACCCAGTACTGAAGCTTCAGAGGCTATGTCCTTCCAATATACTCACCTGCATTTTTGAGGGGCTACAGTGAAACCTACTTCAGCTGGGAACAGTGGCTCATGCCTATAATCCCAGCACTTTTGGAGGCTGAGCCATGAGGACTGCTGGAGGCCAGGAGTTCAACACCAGCCTGAGCAACATGGCGAGAGTCTATCTCTACCAAAAATGAAAAAATTAGCTGAGCATGGTGGCATGCACCTGTACTCCTAGCTACTTGGGAGGCTGAGGTGAGAGCATCACCTGAGCCCAGGAGGTAGAGGCTGCAGTGAGCCATGACCATGCCACAGCACTCCAGCCTGGGGAAGTGAAATCCTGTCTCTAAAAAAACTAAAAGAAAAAATAAAGGAAAGGAAAACCTTCTATCTCACCAGGCACACCTCTTCATACTCCTGCCTCTCCAGCATGTTCCAGTCCCTTTCCTATCCTCTTAGTATAAAAAAACTTCCAGAATACAATGAAATTAAACCATAATAGACAATGTTAAGAAAACTGCATTTGCAACTGGAGGAGCCCGTTGTCTCACATAAAGACCTCTAAAGAGGAAAACTTTGGCCAGGCACGGTGGATCACGCCTGTAATCCCAGCACTTTGGGAGGCCAAGGCCGGTGGATCACCTGAGATCAGAAGCTCAAGACCAGCCTGACCAACATGGTGAAACCCTGTCTCTACTAAAAATACAAAAATTAGCCGGCACAGTGGCAGGTGCCTGGAATCCCACCTACTTAGGAGGTTGAGGCAGGAGAATCGCTTGAACCCAGCAGGCAGAGGTTGCAGTGAGCCGAGATCACACCACTGCACTCCAGCCTGGGTGACACAGTGGGACTCCATCTCAAAAAAAAAAAAGGAAAACATTTTACAACAAACGTACTAGTTTCTCGTCTTTCAGAAAGCTTATCAGCAATTAGCATTCTTTTTTGTGTCTTACAATTATTATTTTTTTTGAGATGGGATCTCACTCTGTCACCCAGGCTGGAGTGCAGTGGCATGATCTCAGCTCACTGCAACCTCCACCTCCCAGGCTCAAGCGATTCTCCCATCTCAGCCTCCCTTAGTAGCTAAGACCACAGGCATGCATCACCACACCCAGCTAATTTTTTCTTGTTTTTTGGTAGAAACAGGGTTTCACCATGTTGCCCAGGCTGGTTTCGACCTCCTGGGCTCAAGCAATCCTCCCACCTCAGTTTCCCAAGTAGCTGGGACTACAAGTACATACCACCACTGGGTAATTTTTTTTTATTTTTTTTAGAGACAGGGTTTTGCCATGTTGCCCAGGCTGGTCTCAAATTTCTGGACTCAATGATCTGCCCGCCTTAGCATCCCAAAGTGCTGGGATTACAGGCATCCACAAATGCACTTGGCCGTCTTGTGGCTTACAAACAACGAACACAGACCCAGAAATCCATTAGGTAATCTGAGTTATGGAATCACACAAGTTAATGAAGATCACTGAAATACATCAGCCTTTCCATTTTTAAATTAATTTCAAATGTTACACTATCAGTAATCAGCCAAGACCAGCCCTCCTGTGTTCTGTCTCTATTCAGGATGACACAAATAGAAAGGAAGCCTCAGCCAGGCACAGTGGCTCACACCTGCAATCCCAGTATTTTGGGAGGCCAAGGTGGGCGGATCATGAGGTCAGGAGATCGAGACCATGCTGGCTAACATGGTGAAACGCTGTCTCTACTAAAAATACAAAAAATTAGCCAGGCGTGGTGGCTGGCGCCTGTAGTCCCAGCTACTCGGGAGGCTGAGGCAGGAGAATGGCGTGAACCTGGGAGGCGGAGCTTACAGTGAGCCAAGATCATGCCACTGCACTCCAGCCTGGGGGACAGAGAGAGACTCCATCTCAGGAAAAAAAAGAAAAGAAAAGAAAGGAAGCCTCACTCATATGAAGCTATCACATCTAAACTCAGTACCAAAAGATCACTAATTTCTAAACTATTCAGCTCTCCACAGCAAAGATCAAATATTTGGGCTGGGCGCAGTGGCTCATGCCTGTAATCCCAGCACTTTGGGAGGCTGAGGCAGGTGGATCACGAGGGCGGGAGATCGTGACCATCCTGGCTAACATGGTGAAACCCCGTCTCTACTAAAAACAAAAAAAAATTAGCTGGGTGTGGTGGCAGGCATCTGTAGTCCCAGCTACTTGGGAGGCTGAGGCAGGAGAATGGCGTGAACCCGGGAGGCGGAGCTTGCAGTGAGCTGAGATTGCACCACTGCACTCCAGCCTGGGCAACAGAGCAAGACTCCGTCTCAAAAAAAAAAAAAAAAAAAAAAAAAGATCAAATATTTGTGGTGTTTTTAGTTTACAGTACTTGAGAATATTTTTAAGGCCAGGCATGGCAGCTCATATTTGAAATCTCAGCTCTTTGGGAGGCCAAGGCAGGAGAATATCTTGAGGCTAAGAGTTCAAGACCAGCCTGGGCAACATAGGGAGACTCCATCTCTTAAAAAAAAAAAAAAAAAAAAAAAAAAATTTAATTAGCTGCACGTGGTGGTACATGCCTGTGGTCCAGCTACTTGGAGGTTGAGGCTGGATGATCGCTTGAGCCTGGGAGGTCAAAGCTGCAGTAAGGAGTGATCGTGCCACTGCACTCCAGCCTAGGTGACAGAGCAAGACCCTGTACCTCAAAAAAAAAAAGGCACCATGGCTCACGCCTGTAATCCTAGCACTTTGGGAGCCCGAGAAGGGCAGATTACCTGAGGTCATAAGTTCGAGACCAGCCTGGCCAACATGGTGAAACCCAGTCTCTACTAAAAATACAAAAATTAGCTGGGCGTGTTAGCGCATGCTTGTAATCCCAGCTACTCAGGAAGCTGAGGCAGAAGAATCGCTTGAACCCGAGAGGTGGAGGTTGCAGTGAGCCAAGATCCCTCCATTGCACTCTAGCCTGGGCAACAAGAGCAAAACTCCATCTCAAAAAAAAAAAAAAAAAAAAAAAAAGGCTGGGCATGGTGGCTCACACCAGTAATCCCAGCACTTTGGGAGGCCGAGGCAGGCAGATCCCTTGAGGTCTGGAGTTCAATCCCAACATGGGGAAACCCAGTCTCTATTAAAAATACAACAAAAATTGCTGAGGGTGGTAGCGCACACCTGTAGTCCCAGGTACTCGGGAGGCTGAGGTATGAGAATAGCTTCAACCCGGGGGACAGAGGCAAGAATGCGCCACTGCACTCCAGCCTGGGTGACAGAACAAGACTCTGTCTCAAAAAAGAAAAGAAAAAAACAACCCAGGTGTGGCCGGGTGCGGTGGCTCATGCCTGTAATCCCAGCACTTTGGGATGAGGAGGCAGGCGGATCACGAGGTCAGGAGTTCAAGACCAGCCTGGCCAACGTAGTGAAACCTCGTCTCTATTAAAAGTATAAAAAATTAGCCAGGTGTGTTGGCGGGCACCTGGAATCCCAGCTACTCAGGAGGCTGGGGCAGGAGAATCCATCCTGGGCCACAGTGCAAGACTCCATCTCAAAAAAAGAAGAAACAACGAAAACAACCCAGGTACAATGACATGGCAGCACCACAGAGTGTTGGTCGGCCTTGGAAAGCCAGTCCTCCACCATCACTGACATTGCCGCTGGCGGGGTCACGTGCCGGGACCGGGTTCCGGTGTGGAGAGCCCCTCATCCTGGGAAAAGGGGTGCTGCCAGAAAGGTGGCCACTCCCTCACTCATCACGCAAGGCACGCTGAACCTGATGCTAAACCACTCATAGATGACCTGTTTCTGGGTTGGGGTTTCCTAGGTAGCTAAGCAGATCCCTGGCTGCAATGTATTCAAAAGTCAGCCCTTGACACTGGGGTTTGTTTAAAAAAACAAACAAACAAACAAACAAAAACTTAAAAAGGAAAAGAAAGAAAAAATTTTTAGTCCACATTAACTTTGAAAATCTTAGTGTTAAATAACCTATAACATCATATAGATGTGATGATCCCACTAACTAAAACACTGACAACAAATAAAGTACATTAAACAGGCTGCACCTCAGCATTTCCCATATACCTGAACCTGCTGCGGCTGCTGAACCTGGATCTGCTGTTCTTGCTGGGTTTGTGGCTGAACACTGGTGGTGACTGGACAGGCAAGTTCAAGCAAAGACCCAGCCACTTCAGTGCTGTCTGTGTATATGCAGTTCCCACCCTGTTGGTACACCATGGTAGTGGTGGCTGTCTGCTGGAACTCCTGAAGGGCTTCTGGCCCCTTAGAGGCCAGTGAGTCCAGAAATTCCTTCATCCTGTGTTGCGGGACAGACCGTGCCTTTACTCGGATGTACTCTTCAAAGGAGATGGTGTTCTCTAGGGAATTATTCATATTGCAGAGTCCTCAGGGTTCCTAGAAATAAACAGAAGTCAAAATTATGTTACTGTTTTTAGCAGGAAATGCCCAGAAGCAATTACCCTTGCACAAGAGTGGAATATATTCAGGGCAGCTGTATACATATAGAAACAAAAAATAAAGTTTTATTATACCACCTTATTTTTTTAGTTAATGGATGTTTGAAAATTATTTCTATTAACATTTCTTAAATAAAACTATCACACTGAAAACAAAAAACAAACACATGCTTCACAATACTGGATGAAACAGGCTAAAAACACACTTCCCACCCAGCACTAGGTCAATCCCATCTTCTCTGCAGAGCCAAGCACTGGACAGTAAATGTCACATGCAAAACTGCTCTGTGACCATCACAGAGAGGACACCAAGCAAGGAGGAAGCTAGGGGCAGGGATTCCTATGGATATGTTTTATTTCCAAGTATTTCCTATAGCAGAGATAGCTATGCCACCTAGTTGTGGCAAGACACAAGAGGCAGAGGATATGTTCTTCATCTCCCATCAGAAAAACCAAAAATCCTATTTTGCCATATGCTGCTCACATTCTTTTGCAACACAGCTTATTGGTTAAGAGCATGGACTCTGGAGCCAGGCTGCCTGGATTCAAATCTCAACTTTATGTCTCCTTTATTATGTAACTCTAGAAAAGTCAATTAACCTTAGTTTTCTTGTGAGTAAAATGGGGATACAATAGTACTTACCTCACAGTTGACATAAGGATTAAATAACGCATTTAGAAAATCATCTAACACATAGATAGCACTACATAAATGTAACTAATACTATTAAAATAATTCTGGAAAAAAAGGTAAATAGTGCTTTAAATATCCAGGTCACTACTAAAATTCAGAAATAAATTCTACAAGTTTTCATCAGGTATTTATTTACCTTAAGAATTAACCTGCAGACGTACAGTTAACTCTCATTACCTAAGGGACAAGTGTGCAATCTGTGGACTGCTGACCCCTGTTGCTGCTACCTTTGTACCATCCTCCCTTCATCAGCCCGACCTCAAGAACAAAAGTAGCAGCAGGATGAAAGAGTAACAGAAAACAAGCGAACGTTTTTGCCAAAAAGGATTCTCAGACAATTCTGAATGTCTGGAAAGGTGATTTGTTCCCTTGAGCAATCAGGACAGACTGACCAGATGCTCTACCTTATGTTACAGATATAAAATATGTGAGTAAGCATCTCCTTTCTTCTACCTAGGCTCTAAATTCTTGGCAGACAAGACTATGTCCTGGTTCTCTCCGAATAGCTCACCCATGGTAGTTGCTTCATACATACCTGCTGCATTTGAAATTCAATGTGGAACAGGAAGAATTATGGTTGTTTTGTTTTGTTTTGTTTTTTGAGACAGAGTCTCATTCTGTTGCCCAGGCTGGAGTGCAGTGGCTTGATCTTGGCTCACTGCAAGCTCCACCTCCTGGGTTCACACCATTCTCCTGCCTCAGCCTCCCAAGTAGCTGGGACTACAGGCACCCGCCACCACGCCCAGCTAATTTTTTCGTATTTTTAGTAGAGATGAGGTTTCACCATCTTAGCCACGATGGTCTCGATCTCCTGACCTCATGATCTGCCCACCTCGGCCTCCCAAAGTGCTGGGATTACAGGCATGAGCCACCATGCCCGCCCTTTTTTTTTTTTTTTTGAGTTGGAGTCTCCCTCTGTCGCCCAGGCTGGAGTGCAGTGGCGCAATCTTGGCTCACTGTAGCCTCCCAGGTTCAAGTGATTTTCCTGCCTCAGCCTCCTGAGTAGCTGGGACTACAGGCGCCCACCACCGTGCCCAGCTAATTTATGTATTTTTAGTAGAGACTGGGTTTCGCCATGTTGGCCCGGCTGGTCTCAAACTCCTGACTTCAGGTGACCCGCCCGCCTTGGCCTCCCAAAGTGCTGGGATTATAGGCGTGAGCCACCCAATTGTTTCTGTAATATCCACAGCTCCACGGACTCAAGCAATCCTTCCACCTCAGCCTGGGCAACATGGAGAAACCCCATCTCTACAAAAAAAGTATAAAAATTAAATGGGTGGTGGTATGCACCTGTAGTCCCAGCTACTAGGGAGGCTGAGGTGGAAGGACTGCTTGCGCCCAGAGATCGAGGCTGCGGTGAGCCGAGATCACTCCAATGCACTCCAGCATAGGCGACAGAGCGTAACTCTGTCTAAAAAAAAAAAAAAAAATTAAGTTATCAGCTGGTCACAGTGGTACACACAAGTAGTCTCAGCTACTCAGGAGGCTGAGGTGGGAGGATTGCTTGAGCCCAGGTCTTTGGGCTGGGAAACCTATAGAGACTTACATCTGTAAAAAAATAAAATAAAATAAAATAATATTAATTAAGTGGTCAACGATGTCCACATCACACATAAAGAGAGCATCAGGCCAAGCACACTTTGCCTAACTACAGATTCAGAGAAGGCTACTTGGCTTGGGTGATCCCAGAGCACTCATTTGCCACACTTGCACAGAATGTATCAAAGCTCCCCTTTGTTAACGGCACAGTAGCGATTTCCTTAAGAAGGCATCTTTCGGCTGGGTGTTGTGGCTCACGCCTGTAATCCCAGCACTTTGGGAGGCCAAGGCAGGCAGATCACCTGAGGTCAGGAGTTTGAGACCAGCCTGGCCAACAAGGTGAAACCCTGTCTCTACTAAAAATACAAAAATTAGCCGGGCATGGTGGCAGGCACCTGTAATACCAGCTACTCAGGAGGCCGAGGCAGGAGAATTGCTTGAGCCCAGGAGGCAGAGGTTGCAGTGAGCTGAGATCGTGCCACTGCGCTGCAGCCTGGGCGCCAGAGTGAGACTCTATCTCAAAAAAAAAAAGGGGGGGGGACATCTTTCATAATAGAGATCCGGTAACATTACAAAGTTATGAAACTCTAATATCTAATCACATATACCCTTCTGCTCAAAAGGGGACAAAGGAGAGATTATATGAGCAGACATTAACAGGTCCTCTACCATGCTGGTACATAATTTCAGTTTTTCACCTCCATTATAAAAGAGCAGCAGAGGTCAGTTGGAATTTACATTTCCTAAAATGTATTTTCTTCAACTGTCAGTTGCATTCACATAATATACTGAGACTGATTAAATTTTCAAAGCTACTACAAAAAGCAGTTTTTTTTTTTTTTTTTTTTTAAGGTACAAAAGTAAAGAGTTTTTACATGCAGCAAAAACCTTTTTTGTCTGAAGTCTGGGAAAAGACAAATGACTAAACACCGATACAAAGAAACATTGCTTCCCGAAGGAGTAGATGGGAATTCAATATCAAACAAAACAAAACAAAAACAACAACAAAAAATAATTAAAAAAAAAGAAAAAAGAAATAACGCAAAGTTTACAGAACTGAAAAACCTTCATGACTATTGCCCAGTAAAGCCAGTCTCTATGATCCTCCTAGTAACCCTATTTCTCCTCACTCTCGTCTTTCAAGTTTCAGAAACTCAGAAGGGGCAGCTTAAGCCTCACCTCAAGTCTGATATTAAGTGTAAAGGATAATTTCACCAACTTTTCTTCCTAGAAACAAGCTTTCTTCAGTATTCAGTATAGAATTCCACCTAGTTTTTGTTTTGTTTTGGAGGTTTCTTGGGGGGTTAGGGACAGGGATACAATATGTGAGTAAGCATCTCCTTTCTTTGGCAGACAAGATATGTCCTGTTCTTCCAATTAGTCACCCATGGTATTGTTCATACATACCTGTGATTTGAATTCAATGTGAACAGAAGATTATGTTTTTTTTTTTTTTTTTTTGAGACAGAGTCTCTTCTTTGCCAGTGGGTGCCAGCCTGGGCAAAAAAAAAAAAAAAAAAAAAAAAAAGCCTAAAAAAATTTATAAATAAAAAACTAAAAATCACCCTCCTCTCACCAAACCCTGCCAATCACATTTTTATTCTTAGTTTTGTTATGATTACTTTCATACCTTTAAGCCTCTACTTGTAGACTCATTAATTTTAGAGTACTGGCCAGGTGCAGTGGCTCAGGCCTCTAATCCCGGCACTTTGGGAGGCTAAGCCGGGTGGATCGCCTGAGGGCAGGAGATCGAGACCAGCCTGGCCAACATGGTGAAACCCCACCTTTACTAAAAATATAAAAATTAGCCGGGCATGATGGCACATGCCTGTAATCCCAGCTACTCAGGAGGCTGAGACAGGAGAATCACTTGAACCTAGGAGATGGAGGTTGTAGTGAGCTGAGATTGCACCACTGCCCTCCAGCCTAGCAACAGAGTGAGACTCCATCTTAAAAAAAAAAATTTGGAGTATCTATGGAGTTCTCACTACGTAAGATCAGGAAATTAAAGTCCCATACCCCCGTTTTTTGTTGTTGGTTTCTTTAGACAAGGTCTTATTCTATCACCCAGGATGGAGTGCAGTGGTAAGATCTTGGCTCACTGCAACCTCAACCTCCTGCGATCAATTGCTCCTCTCACCTCAGCCGCCCAAGCAGCTGGGACTACAAGCGTGTACCACCACGCCCAGCTAATTACTGTATTTGTCGTAGAGACAGGGTTTTGCCATGTTGCCCACGCTGTTCTCAAACTCCTAGGCTCAAGAGATCTGCCCACTTCGGCCTCCCAAAGTGCTGGGATTACAGGCGTGAGCCACCATGCCTGGCAGAAGCCTTCTTTTTTTTTTTATTTTTTTGAGACAGAGTCTTGCTCTGTAGCCCAGGTTGGAGTGCAGTGGCATGATCTCTACTCACTGCAACCTCCGTCTCCCGGGTTCCAACCATTCTCCTGCCTCAGTCTTCAAAGTAGCTGGGATTACAGGCATATGCCACCATGCCCAGCTAATTTTTGTATTTTTAGTAGAGACAGGGTATCACCATGTTGGCTAAGCTGGTCTCGAACTCCTGACCTTGTAATCTGCCCGCCTTGGCCTCCCAAAGTGCTGGAATTACAAGGCACCTGCCCCCACACCCGGCTAATTTTTGTATTTTCAGTGGGGATGGAGTTTTGCTATGTTGGCCAGCCTGGTCTCAAACTCCTCGCCTCAAGCGATCTGCCCAGCCTCCCAAAGTGCTAGGATTACAGGTGTGAGCCACTGCGCCCAGCAAGATGTCCTCTATTCCTGATAAACATTTAGCTAAGTGAATATAATTTCTATTTAATCAATATTTTAGTTTTAGAATACAACATTTCATACCAAAGTCCAGAACATATTTTTTGTCAATCAAGGTTCCAAAGATATGATAAAAGCCATTCTGTTGCCTATGTCATCACCAAATAAATCCTACCAGCCAGTATTTCTAGAACAGTACCTTTAAAAAGTTACTATAAGAAACTCTAGCCCAAATATACATTTATTTCCTACGCAAAAAGGCAAATAAGCTAGATATTCAGTTGTCAGAAAAAATAAAAGCTTCAAAAAGTTACCTGCTATAAACCATCAAAATCCATTCTTTAAGCCTTCCATTAAAAAAAAAAAAAAAAAAAGCCGGGCACGGTGGCTCACGCCTGTAATCCCAGCACTTTGGGAGGCCGAGGTGGGTGAATCATGAGGTCAGGAGATCGAGACCACTCTGGCTAACACGGTGAAACCCTGTCTCTACTAAAAATACAAAAAATTACCCTGGCGTGGTGGCGGGCACCTGTAGTCCCAGCTACTCGAGAGGCTGAGGCAGGAGACAGGCGTGAACCTGGGAGGCAGAGCTTGCAATGAGCCGAGACCATGCCACTACACTCCAGCCTGGGCGACAGAGCAAGACTCCGTCTCAAAAAAAAAACAAAAAAAAAAAAAAAAAAAAACAAGAAAAAAAGGCCAGGTGTGGTGGCTCATGCCTGTAATCCTAGCGCTATGGACTTTGGGGGGCCAAGGAAGGTGGATAACCTGAGGTCGGGAGTACGAGACCAGCCTAACATGGAGAACACCCATCTCTACTAAAAATACAAAATTAGTTGGGCATGGTGGAGCATGCCTGTAATCCCAGCTACTTGGGAGGCTGAGGCAGAAGAATCGCTTGAACCTGGGAGGCGGAGGTTGCAGTGAGCCAAGATCGCACAACTGCACTCCAGCCTGGCGACAGAGACTCCGTCTCAAAAAAAAAGGGCCTGGGATGATGGTGCATGCCTGCAGTCCTGGCTACTCAGGGAGCTGAAACAGGAGGATTGCTTGAGTAGTCCAGGAGTTCTGGGCTGTAGTGCACTATGCCAATCAGGTGTCCACACTAAGTTCAGCATCAATATGGTGACTTCAAGGGGGCAGGGAATCACCAGGTTGCCTAAGGAGGGGTGAACCACCCCAGGTTGGAAATGGGGCAGGTCAAAACTTCCATACTGCAGTAGTAGGATCCTGTCTGTGGATAGCCACTGCACTCCAACCTGGACACCACAGTGAGATCCCATCTCTTAGAAATAATAGTAGTAATTTAAAAGACAAACAAGCTTGAGGTAGGAAAAATTCCATAAAACCATTAGAAAATGTCAATACTAAGCTGGGCGTGGTGGCTCTCGCCTGTAGTCCCAGCTACTTGGGAGACCGAGACAGGAGGATAGGATGGCTTGATCCCAGCAGTTTGAGCCTGCAATGAGCTATGATCATGCCACTGCACTCCAGCTTGGGTGACAGAGTGAGACTCTATCTCAAAAAAAAAAAAAAAAAAAAAAAGTTAGCCAGGTGTGGTGCTGCATACCCGTAGTCCCAGCTACTTGGGAGGCTGCGGCAGGAGAATTGCTTGAACCCGGGAGGCACAATCTTGGCTCACTGCAACCTCCACGCCCCCCGGGTTCAAGCGATTCTCCTGCCTCAGCCTCCCGAGTAGCTAGGATTACAGGCACCTGCCACCGTGCCCGGCTAATTTTTGTATTTTTCTAGAGACAGGGTTTCACCATCTTGGCCAGGCTGGTCTTGAACTCCTAACCTCATGATCCACCCGCCTCAGCCTCCCAAAGTGCTGGGATCACAGGTATGAGCCACCGCGCCCGGCCCACATCCGGCTAATTTTTATATTTTTAGTAGAGATGAGGTTTCGCCATGCTGGCCAGGTTGGTCTCGAACTCTTAACCTCAGGTAATCCACTCGCTTCCACCTTCCAAAGTGCTGGGATTACAGGCATGAGCAACCACGCCCAGCCTAAGTTCTTTTTTATTTTTATTTTTTTTTGAGACAGAGTCTTGCTCTGTTGCCCAGGCTGGAGTGTAGTGGCACGATCCTGGCTCACTGAAACCTCTGCCTCCTGGGTTCAAGCGATTCTCCTGCCTCAGCCTCCAAAGTACCTGGGATTATGGGCACCCGCCACCACGCCCAGCTAATTTTTGTATTTTAGTAGAGACAGGATTTCGTCATGTTGGTCAGGATGTTCTCGAACTCCTGACCTCAAGTGATCCACAGCATCGGTCTCCCAAAGTGCCAGGATTACAGGCGTGAGCCATCACATCCAGCCAAGATTGTGAGACCAGCCTGGCCAACATGGTGAAACCCCATTTCCACTAAAAATACAAAAACTAACTGGGCATAGTGGCAGCCACCTGTAATCTCAGCTACTCTAGAGGCTGAAGCAGGAGAATTGCTTGAATCTGGGAGGCGGAGGTTGCAGTGAGCTGAGATTGCGCCACTGCACTTCGGCCTGGGGAAAGAGTGAGGCTCCACCTCAAAAAACGAAAAAAAGGAATGCTAACAGTAGTTATGCCTAGAGGATGGAACCACAGAGTATTTAAGTTTCTTCCTGTTTAATACTCTTCTGAATTTTCCACAAGTGGTATTAATCTAAGGCTCACGCCTGTAATCCCAGCACTTTGGGAGGCCGAGGCAGGCAGATCACCAGGTCAGGAGATCGAGACCATCCTGGCTAACATGGTGAAACCCCATCTCTACTAAAAATACAAAAAATTAGCCCGGTGTTGTGGCGGGTGCCTGTAGTCCCAGCTACTCGGGAGGCTGAGGCAGGAGAATGGCATGAACCTGGGAGGTGGAGCTCGCAGTGAGCTGAGATCACGCCACTGCACTCCAGCCCCGACAGTGAGACTCTCTCTCAAAAAAAACAAAAAAACAAACAAAAACAAAAAAATTAGCCGGGTGTGGTGTTGGGCGCCTGTAGTCCCAGCTACTCAGGAGGCTGAGGCAGGAGAATGGTGTGAATCCAGGAGGTGGAGCTTGCAGTGAGCCGAGATCGCGCCACTGCACTCCAGCCTGGGCGACAGAGTGAGACTCTGTCTCAAAAAAAAAAAAAAAATTATCTTTTTCTACACAGTGGCTATAGTGTAGTAATGGTAACAGACACATAATTCTGGTTGACCATAGTATGATTTTGTTTCAAAATCTGAAAGAAACTAAACCGGCCGAACGAGGTGGCTCACACCTGTAATCCCAGCACTTTGGGAGGCCAAGTTGGGTGGATCACCCGAGGTCAGTAGTTTGAGACCAGCCTGACCAACATGATGAAATCCTGTCTCTACTAAAAATACAAAAAAAAGTAGCCAGGTGTGGTGGCACAGGCCTGTAATCCCAGCTACTCAGAAGGCTGAGACATGAGAATTGCTTGAACCTGGGAGGCGGAGGTTGCAGTAAGCCAAGACCATGCCACTGCACTCCAGCCTGGGCAACAAGGGTGAAACTCCATCTCAAAAAAAAAAAGAAAAGAAAAGAAAAGAAAAAGAAACCATAAAATACCAAAAACTTGTACAAAATAACGAAGACTTAACTTCAAGATGTTCAAGATGCTGCACATAAGACACAAAAGTTGAGCCTTCGTAATAAAGAGAAATGGAGAAACTTCTAAAAGAGACAAAAGATTCTTAATTAGCTCCAAGTAAAAGACTTAGTGATAAGCAATAAAGAAATTAATTAGGCCGGGAGCGGTGGCTCACGCTTGTAATCCCAGCACTTTGGGAGGCCGAGGCGGGCGGATCACGAGGTCAGGAGATCGAGACCACGGTGAAACCCCGTCTCTACTAAAAATACAAAAAATTAGCCAGGCGTGGTGGCGGGCGCCTGTAGTCCCAGCTACTCGGAGAGGCTGAGGCAGGAGAATGGCGTGAACCCGGGAGGCGGAGCTTGCAGTGAGCCGAGATCGCGCCACTGCACTCCAGCCTGGGCGACAGAGCAAGACTCCGTCTCAAAAAAAAAAAAAAAAAAGAAATTAATTAAAGTATTTCTGAAAAACATGCAGCCATGAGGATATTTGAGTGTTCCCAATTTCTGGGACTCTGATGAGACTAATAATGAAAAAAGAAAATACTCTAATGCTCTTGGGGTGTATGAGGTCTGTAAACAGGCATTTACTTCTAAATGCTTTTAAATATAGCTGCACTGTAAAAAAAAAAATAATAATAAAGGAAAACCAGCCCTCCCTTAAACAGACCCTGGACATTTTTGCTGGTATAAATTCAAATTGATCACTGATATCTCCTCTGAATCTCCTTTTTCTTTTTTTTCTTTTCTTTTTTTTTTTTTTTGAGACAGAGTCTCGCTCTGTTGCCCAGGCTGGAGTGCAATGGTGAGATCTCGGCCCACTGTAAGCTCTGCCTCCCGGGTTCACGCCATTCTCCTGCCTCAGCCTCCCAAGCAGATGGGACTACAGGCGCCCACCACTACGCCCGGCTAATTTTTTTTGTATTTTTAGTAGAGACGGGGTTTCCCCGTGTTAGCCAGGATGGTCTCGATCTCCTGACCTCGTGATCCTCGGCCTCCCAAAGTGCTGGGATTACAGGTGTGAGCCACTGCACCTGGCTCCTCTGTATTTCCTCTTACTGGAGCTTAGCATAGTGCCTGATGCACAGCAATTCTTCACTACATGAGTTATTATTTTTATTATTTTATTACTAGAACATAAGATGGTACCATGGACAAAGGTTACTCCAAAACAACAATCTATTACATTTCTATAGGTCTGTTTGCTAATTTTTTTCTTTTTTCCGTTTAGGTACCAAGGGAAGATCTTACTGCAATCACCCTTTCTTGGATTTCTTATCCCTGATACCTATTTTGGGCCCCCGTATGGCTCTGCAGAGTTAGTCTTCAATCCGTGATGGACTAAAAGAAGAAAGTCTGAGCTGCCTCAGAACCTTACCTCTTCCTTGGGCTTTGAGGCCCCTCAAGGTTCACATCTACTCCAACAATGGCTCTTCATAGCTTAGTCCAGTTTGAATACATTCACATGGGGCCCGGTGCAGTGGCTCACGCCTGTAATCGCCAGCACTTTGGGAGGCTGAGGTGGGTGGATCACCTGAGGTTGGGAGTTAGAGACCAGTCTGGCCAACATGGTGAAATCCCATCTCTACCAAAAACACAAAAATTAGCCAGGCGTGGTGGCGGGCACCTGTAACCTCAGCTACTCGGGAGGCTGAGGCAGGAGAATCACTTGCACCCAGCAGCCGGAGGTTGCAGTGAGCCGAGATCGCGCCACTGCACTCCAGCCTGGGTAACAAGAGCAAAACTCTGTCTCAAATAAAATAAAACAGGCTGGGCGCAGTGGCTCACGCCTATAATCCCAGCAGTTTGAGAGGCTGAGGCAGGCAGATCACAAGGAGTTTGAGACCAGTCTGGCTAATATGGTGAAACCCTGTCTCTACTAAAAATACAAAAATTAGCCAGGTGTGGTGCCTGTAGTCCCAGCTACTAGGGAAGCTGAGGCAGGAGAATTACTTGAACCTCGGAGGCGAAGGTTGCAGTGAGCAGTGATCGCACCACTGCACTCCAGCCTGGGCAACAGACCAAGACTCCATCTCAAAAAAAATAATAATAATAAATAAATAAATAATAAATAAAAAATAGGCCAGGTGCAGTGGCTGCCTATAATCCCAGGACTCTGGAAGGCCGAGTCGGGCATATCACGAGGTCAGGAGTTCAAGACCAGCCTGGACAACATGGTGAAACCCCATCTCTACTAAAAATACAAAAATTAGCCAGGCGGGGTACCATGCGCCTGTAGTCCCAGCTACTCGGGAGGCTGAGGCAGAAGAATCGCCTGAACTCAGGAGGCGGAAGTTCATCTCAAAAAAAAAAAAAAAAGAATAGAAATATGTCTTCTATGCTTCTTTGAAGTAACTCCATATGTTTATAAGACAGATATGACTCCTTAAAATGGAAATCGATTTTTTTTTCCATGTGATTGTATTCATTTTATTTTATTTATTTATTTTTGAGACAGAGTCTCACTCTGTCACCCAGGCTGGAATGCAGTGGCGCAATCTCGGCTCACTGCAAGCTCCGCCTCCCGGGTTCACGCCAGTCTCCTGCCTCAGCCTCCCGAGTAGCTGGGACCACAGGCGCCCGCCACCACGCCCAGCTAATTTTTTTGTATTTTTCAGTGGAGAGAGAGTTTCACTGTGTTAGCCAGGATGGTCTCGAGCTCCTGACCTCATGATCTGCCCGCCTCGGCTTCCCAAAGTGCTGGGATTACAGGCGTGAGCCACTGCGCCCGGCCAGGATTGACGTATTTCTATTCTTTTGCCTGGGTTTTGTTTCTTTGTATTTATATTTTTTTGAGACGGAGTCTCGCTTTCTCACCCAGGATGGAGTGCAATGGCATCATCTTGGCTCAATGCAACCTCCGTTTCCCAGGTTCAAGCGGTTCTCCTGCCTCAGCCTCCCGAGTAGCTTGAACTACAGGTGCACGCCACCAAGCCCAGCTAATTTTTTTTGTATTTTTAGTAGAATCGGGGTTTCACCATATTGGCCAGGCTGTTCTTGAACTCCTGACCTCAGGTGATCCGGCCCCCCTCGGCCTCCCAAAGTGCTGGGATTACACACCTGAGCCACTGCACCGGGCTTTTGTCTGGTTTTTTTTTTTTGTTTTGTTTTGTTTTTATATGAGACAGGGTCTTGCTCCACTACCCAGGATAAAATGCAGTGGTGCGTTCACAGGTCCCTGCAGCCTCACACTCCTGGGCTCAAACAATCCCCCTGCCTCAGCCTCCCGAATAGCTGGGACTACAGGTCCATGCTACCACATCCAGCTATTTCTATTTTTCTGTAGAAACGGGGTCTTGCCATCTTGCCCAGGCTGGTCTCCAACTCCTGGGCTCAAGCAATCCTCCCACCTTGGCCTCCCAAACTGCTGGGATTACAGGCATGAGCCACTGTGTTCCACCCATATTTCGATTTTTAAGGATACTAGCCAACTGCAGGGTTTGTGATAGAAGTTATCCCATTAGGACATTTATATGCCCCATGCCAGAGGAGTCCCTGGTTTAGGGGCATTTTCATCACGGTTCTATTTTCTTTTCTTTTTTTTTTGAAATGGAGTCTCGCTCTGTCCCCCAGCCTGGAGTGCAATGGTGCCCTCTCAGTTCACTGCAACCTCCGCCTACAGGTTCAAGCGATTCTCCTGCCTCATCTTCCTGAGTAGTTGGGATTACAGGCGCCCATCACCATGCCCTGCTAATTTTTGTATTTTTAGTAGAGACAGGATTTCACCATGTTGGCCAGGCTGGTTTGGAACTCCTGACCTTAGGTAATCCGCCCTCACTGGCCTCCTAAAGTGATGGAATTACAGGCATGAGCCACTACACCTGGCCATGGTCCTATTTTCAATCAGGAAATTAAAATTTGTATTTTTCCCAAATATTGACAGGTTGTAAACCGGCACAACCACTTGCATTATCTAGTGAAGCTGAAAATATCCATTCCATGAACCTGAGGAATTTTACCCATCAGTGTGTATGAAGGAACTTTTTTTTTAACAAGGGTACTTAATACAAGAATGTTCACAGCAGCATGGTTAATAGCCAAAACCTGGAAGCAACCCAGATATCTATCAATAGTGGAATGGATAAATACCTTATGGTATATTCATACAACAGAATACTACATAAAAAATGGAAATGAACAGCTGCACACAATGTGAACAAATTTCAGAAACATTATGCTAAGACAACATAATACAGCATGACTCCATTCATATACAACTCAAAAAGAAACAAATCTAAACTATGTTAAGGGTTACGGAGATGGTAAATGTAAAAAGAAAAAGAATTTTATCACAGAATAACAGCTGTCTGTAGGGCTTGAGAAGCTGTGACCAGGAAGGGACCCACAAAGGGTTCAGGGATACTGGCATTGTTTTATTTCTTGAAAAAGTAGTACTTTTGCCAGCATTTACTTTATAGTTTGTCATTAAATTGTACAGAGATCGCCTAAATTTACATGGATGGATAAATATTTCACAAATTTTAAAACAGAGAAAAAACATGGGCAGGAGCGGTGGTTCACACCTGTAATCTCAGCACTTTGGGAGGCCAAGGTGGGCAGACCATGAGGTCAGGAGTTTGAGACCAGCCTGACCAACATAGTGAAACTCCATCTCTACTACAAATACAAAAAATTAGCCAGGCATCGGCCAGGCGCGGTGGCTCACACCTGTAATCCCAGCACTGTGGGAGGCCGAGGCGGGCGGATCACGAGGTCAGGAGATCGAGACTATGCTGGCTAACACGGTGAAACCCCGTCTCTACTAAAACTACAAAAAATTAGCTGGCGTGGTGGCAGACACCTGTAGTTCCAGCTACTCGGGAGGCTGAGGCAGGAGAATGGCGTGAACCCAGAAGGTGGAGCTTGCAGTGAGCCGAGATCATGCCACTGCACTCCAGCCTGGGCGGCAGAATGAGACTACGTCTCAAAAAAAAATTAGCCAGGTGGTGGGGACCTGTAATTCCAGTCGAGAGTGAGGCAGAGATTGTTGAACCTGAAGGTGAGTTGCAGGACCAACCCGGGCCTGAACAACGAAAGTCAAACTCCAAAAAAAAAAAAAAAAAAAAAGAGAAAAAGAGAAAAATATTAGCCTTCTGACACAGCCACCATTTCTACCTACAGTTTTGCCCTGGCCTGAAGAGTGAGACCAAAGGAGCACTCCTTCCCTCTTTCAGCAAAGGAAGAAATTAATCTATCATTTCTTCATGCAGCCACATTAAATTAATAACAGAAATCATAATCTAATGTAATAACCAGGAAAAAATACAAAGGAAGCATTTAAGTGAAGTCTGGAGAGGACTTAAAACATCTGGAACAAAATGCAGGGCAACAGAATAACAGAAAAGAACAGGTAATAGGTCAGGTACAGTGGCTCACACCTGTAATCCCAGCACTTTGGGAGGCCAAGGTGAGAGGATCCTGAGGTCAG
Organism: Hylobates moloch; assembly: GCF_009828535.3. Taxonomy (NCBI): domain Eukaryota; kingdom Metazoa; phylum Chordata; class Mammalia; order Primates; family Hylobatidae; genus Hylobates; species Hylobates moloch. Next base: position 80,356,781 of record NW_026652283.1, on the reverse strand, counting down.
GAGATCGAGACCATCCTGGCTAACAGAGTGAAACCCCGTCTCTACTAAAAAATACAAAAAATGAGACAGGCATGGTGGCGGGAGCCTGTAGTCCCAGCTACTCGGGAGGCTGAGGCAGCAGAATGGTGTGAACCCGGGAGGCAGAGGTTGCAGTGAGCCAAGATTGCACCACAGCACTCCAGCCCAGGCGACAGAGCGAGATTCCGTCTCAAAAAAATAATAATAATAAAAGTAAAAAGAAAAGAACAGGTATTCATGTAACACCTAATTCTAAGGCTAATTCAGAAATCAGAGACCCTTACAGATCAAGAGTGGCCATTTAAAAAGCAGACAAGAAAGAAGTATGGCACATCAAGTATAAACCACAACTAATTAAACTAAAAGAAAGCATATCCAAAAAAAAACAAAGCATATCCAAAGTAAGGAAAGACATCCCTAATTCTGCAACTGCCTTAAAGAAAGGCAGCCACATCCAGAGCCCCTGACTTTGGTTACTTTCCTAGAGCAATTCAAATTTACAAGAAAATTAAACCACTATTTGATCTTTAGTTTGAAATGTTAATATAAGCTGGAGAGAGGATGTGGAACTGCAAAGGTTCTCGAAGAGGTATACAAACAATTCATCAGAGAGGACCCGAAGGAAGACATCTAATAAGTAAATCTTAGTTGACAAACTTGGAGAAACAGTATTTATAAACACCAATTTAAAAGGAAGATCTCAAGCTTAATAGTTAAAAACAAAGATAACCCAGAACAAGCAAGCCTAAAAAAATTAATCAAAATGTGGCCGGGTGCGGTGGCTCACGCCTGTAATCCCAGCACTTTGGGAGGCCGAGGGCGGGTGGATCATGAGGTCAGGAGTTCGAGACCAGTCTGAGCAACATGGTGAAACCCCGTCTATACTACAAATACAAAAAATTAGCCAGATGTGGTGGTGCATGCCTGTAATCCCAGTTACTTGGGAGACTGAGGCAGGAGAATCGCTTCAATCCGGGAGGCGGAGGTTGCAGTGAGCCGAGATCACACCCCTGCACTCCAGCCTGGGTGACAGAGTGAGACTCCGTCTCAAAAAAAAAAAAAAAAGTCAAAAATTTAAGTGTATCCTAGATAAACTTTACAGCTTTTCTTTGAACCATTTAGGTCCTTTTAAAAGCTGATGCCTTGCCACGCTTAAATCTGCGGGTTCCACTGACTTACATCCTAAGAGGAGAAAACTGAGCAAGTAGCAAACTGTGGCTGAATTCAAAGATGCCGTTCTCCCACATCTTCATTGTACAGCACCTAACAGTTTCTGGAAGACAGCATCCAGAACTGACAGGATTTGTAATGCTGCAGTATTACCAGAAAAAAAACTGTGCACACATACTTCCAGGATATGAACAATTTTAACTCACCAGTCACCATGTTGCATGTATTTCTGCTGCTTGTCCTGAGTTCTTAAGACTTCTAATATTCTGAAGAAGATAGAACAAAAAAGTTCCTTCCATCCTCAGCCTCTTTTTATTAATAATTTTAACTTTGTTCTTAAAAACAATACAGTACATTAGAAAGAACTACCCCACCATTATCAAATTTGATGGCTAATTTTACTTCCTTTTCCCTAAGCTTAATTGAGCAAGACTGTAAATCATAAACTAGCAGATGTTTTGTATTAGAAAAAAGAGGTGCATATTTCTCTAGGACAAACCTAGAACTTCCTTGACACCAAAACACAGCGGCAGGGTCAAAAAAAGAGCTGAAAAGGATTGAAATCCTACACTAAAAGTGACTTTTACAGTGATACGTTATCAGATTTTAGTAATTTCTGTTGGAGATTTCTGCAATTTCAAAAAAGGTAAAGCACTGATTCTCAGGTTGTTCAATTTTGTTTAAGGCCAACTTTTTGGCTGACGCAAAGGTGGGCCCTTAGTATAATAGACTAAAGTAAGCCCCTCCCACTTACGCAAAAGAAAAGCCTGCGTTTAAGGATTTAAACTGGCATTTTAGAGCTCGGAGTTCACATGGTCCACATAAGCGAATTCCCTTCCGGAGCGCACAGAGGTGACGTGTATGAATTCCGCTTATGGACGTATTAGTTTCTAATGAAAGATAAGCAGGTACCACTCAAGGCCTTCTAATATTAACCTTCCCTGCCCGGCACAAAGCCCAGTACAAGGTGAGGAAATCCGAAGGGGCTCACTGCCCTTTCAAGCCAACAGGGCTTGGTTTCCGAAGCAGAGAAACACCCTACCCAAGCACCCACACGGTACTTGGGCCTCAAGTAACGGCATTCTTCGAGGAGAACGGGCAATCTCGTCCCCCTCACAGAGGAGCGGAATCGCAAGCCAGACAGCAAAGCTGGTTGGTTTCTCTCCAGGCCGAGGCCACGAATGCCCGGGAACGTCACCAGACCAGAAAGGACCCAATCCTCAACCTTCCCCGCGCAACGAGCCGCGGCCGGCCCTCTGCTCAGCAGAAGCCTCCTGCGCGCTCTCGAGGCGGCACCGCCACCCGACATCAGAGCGCGCGCCCCAAAACTGGGGGTCGTGACGGGCGCGCGCCCCGGAAAGCCGCGGTTGCCCACGGGCCACAGCTCCCAGAGCAGAGATATCCGGGCCGGGAACGCGCACGTCGGCGGACAAGCGCACCGAGAGCCGCACAGCGCGCGCGCGCCCGAGAGTAAAAACAGGCTCAGCCGCGCGCCCGCACCGGCGCGCGATCTCGCGCCGCGCCCACCCAAATCCCCGGCCCACCCCTCCCCCATCCACAGGGCGGGGTGCGCGAGCCCAGGAACGTTTTCGGCTCCGGAGCCGCCCCGAGCTCTCCAGGGCCCAGCGGTAGCGGCCCGCCCGCCCCCGCCCGCCGTTGTGTGGGGTGGGCCCTCCGTCTCAGGCCTACAGCCTCGCCGCATCCCCGCCCGCACTGCAGCCCTCACCCGGCGACGTCACCGCCGCCGCCGCCTCCGCTGTACCCGCCGGCCCCGCCGCACCGCCAGGGACCCTGGTTCTGCCGTCGTCGCTTCAAGACCGACAGGGTTTTCTCCTCACAGCTCCCTGGGCGCCATCTTACATTCAACCCTCACAGCCAATAGGAGCCGATTGCTCCTCTCGCGAGAAGCGAGGCGTCGGATCCCGCGAGATCTGGGACTGCCTACCGGCCACACTTAAAGTGAACGCTTCAGCAGGGGAAGCTGGCTGCTAGAGCGGATAGTGGATCCTAGGGTATGGAGCGGCTCGCTCCGCCCATGGACGCCTCTCCATGTGGGGCGGAGCTAGGGCCGTGGCTTGGCCTAGTAGTGGAGCCTCGGAAGGCTAGGGCTCCAAGCTAGCTCCTTGGACCCACCTTCCGTCGCCCGCCAGAGCCTCCTTTCGTCGAGCAACCCCACGCGGGGCGGGGCCTGGCCGGGCTCGGCCTCTCGCTTAAGGTGGACCCCACAAACTTCTGTCCTGAGCCTGGCGTCCCCAGCCGTGCCCTGCCTGGAAAGCCTCTAGGTTGCTCACCTCCTGGAGGACTCACCATCTGGTACTCCCACAGTCTGCTGCCGTCTGAGTTCAGCCTTCCGCAGTTGGGTCCACCTTAAAGCGGGCCCCCGGGTAGCCTGGTGTTTGTATACAGGGAAAATGTGGAAGGCGTTAAAGCTGCAGGCACACTCGGGCCTCAGCAGCAGCCCACACTGCCCCCAGAGGGCTTCCAGCCTGCTGGACTCTTTTTGCCTCGGAGCTTTTGCCCTCGTTCCTCTTATCCTGGCAAACTCCCCGTAGTCTTTCGTGATTCCCTTCAGAAGTCACTTCGTTAGAGTAATCTTTTCTGAGGCCCAGGCTGGGTCAGGAACCTGTTCCAGTCTTGCACAGGCCCCAGGGAGACCTCTCCCATACAGTGCTTGGTCACCCATTTCCCCTCCCGTGAACTTGTAAGGCCACTACAGCACGTATGCCTCATCTCACTGTGCCTGGCACGCAGCAGGCACTCAAAAATTATATGCCCAATGGGCCGGGCACGGGGGCTGACGTCTGTAATCCCAACACTTTGGGAGGCCGAGGTGGGTGAATCACCTGAGGTCAGGAGTTCGAGACCAGCCTGGCCAACCTGGTGAAACCCCATCTCTACTAAAAATAGAAAATTAGCCGAGTGTGGTGGTGTATGCCTGTGATCCCAGCTACCTAAGAGGCCGAGGCAGAACTGCTTGAACCTGGGAGACGGAGGTTGCAGTGAGCTGAGATCACACCATTGCACTCCAGCCTGGGGAACAGAGTGAGACTCCGTCTCAAAAATAAAAAAGAATTATATGCTGATTGGGCGCAGTGGCTCACGCCTGCAATCCCAGCACTTTGGGAGGCCGAGGCGGGCGGATCACCTGGGGTCAGGAGTTCCAGACCAGTCTGGCCAATTTGGCAAAACCCCGTCTCTACTAAAATTACAAAAATCATTCAGGAGGCCGGGCGCGGTGGCTCACGCTTGTAATCCCAGCACTTTGGGAGGCCAAGGCGGGTGGATCACGAGGTCAGGAGATCGAGACCACGGTGAAACCCCGTCTCTACTAAAAACACACAAAAAAATTAGCCGGGCCTGGTGGCGGGCGCCTGTAGTCCCAGCTACTCCGAGAGGCTGAGGCAGGAGAATGGCGTGAACCCGGGAGGCGGAGCTTGCAGTGAGACGAGATTGCGCCACTGCACTCCAGCCTGGGCGACAGAGCGAGACTCCGTCTCAAAAAAAAAAAAAAATTACTCAGGAGTGGTGGCGCCCTCCTGTAATCCCAGCTACTTGGGAGGCTGAGGCACGAGAATCGCTTGAACCCAGGAGGCAGAGGTTGAAGTGAGCCGAGATTGAGCCACTGCACTCCAGCCTGGGCTACAGAGTGGAACTCCATATCAAAAAAAAAAAAAAAAAATTATATGCTGAATGATCAGACTGGGAGCTAGGCCTCTCTTCTTCACACCAGCAGAAACAAACCCCTCTGGCACAGGGGTCCTAACCATGGACAAACACCCCAGGGCCCTCCATTCTCTCAGACCAGGTGCGGAGGGTATGAATCCTACTCAGGCCCCTGCCTTTAAGCACCAAAAAGTGCACCAGTGCTTTCAAAGCTGTCAGTACCACTCTGTTCTGGGAAAGCCCATTCTCAGACAAAATGTGCAAAAGGCTTATCTCCATCCCCCAATCATACCACCACCACCAGCATGTCTCCAGGGCCCTCAGATGCTAGAAGTGCAGAGATAACACACAGACTCTAGGAGAATTTAGCTGTTCTTTATTGACATGGAATTTGGGGTGGCGAGGGGAGCCCCACCCTCCAGGAGGATGAGGTAGCTTCAGTGCTTCCAGCTCACACCTTTCCCGGGTCTTCCTTCAATGTGACAGTTCGGTTAAAGACAAGCTGGAGGGCAGAGGGAAAAGGATGACCACCAATCCAGAACAAGGCCAAGGAGACCTGGGCGGGTTTCACCACAGACACCTCCCCCTAACTTCCTTCTTAAGCCAAAGAAGCCGAGGGACTAAGGGTCAGGAGACCCAGGTCCTCAATAACTTTGTGACTTTAGGTAAGGGACTGAATGGGGCTCTACGCTATAGTATTATATGGACTATAACAACCACCGTGGGGGTCTAGGGTATAGTTTTATATGGATTATAACCACCACCATGTTTGCCCCCTACTTTAAGGACTAAGAAAGACAGGGTGGGCTGGTGCAGTGGCTCACGCCTGTAATCTCAGCACTTTGGGAGGCTGAGACAGGCAGATCATCTGAGGTCAGGAGTTCAAGACCAGCCTGGCCAACATGGCAAAACCCTGTCTCTACTAAAAATACAAAAATTAGGCCAGGCGCAGTGGCTCACGCCTGTAATCCCAGCACTTTGGGGGGGCCGAGGCAGGCGGATCATGAGGTCAGGAGATCGAGACCATCCTGGCTAACACGGTGAAACCCCGTCTCTACTAAAAAATAGAAGAAATTAGCCGGGCGTGGTGGCAGGCGCCTGTAGTCTCAGCTACTCCAGAGGCTGAGGCAGGAGAATGGCGTGAACCCGGGAGGCAGAGCTTGCAGTGGGCCGAGATTGTGCCACTGCACTCCAGCCTGGGCGACAGAGTGAGACTCTGTCTCAAAACAAACAAACAAATAAAAAATTAGCCGGGCACGGTGGCATGTGCCTCTAATCCCAGCTACTTGGAAGGCTGAGGCAGGAGAGTCACTTGAACCCGGGAGGCAGAGGTTGCAGTGAGCCGAGATGATGCCATTGCACTCCAGCCCCGGGCAACAGTGCAAGACTCTGTCTCAAAAAAAAAAAAAAGGCAGCCTTCATACAAAATTTTGGGCCTGGAGTTATCCTCAGTGCCAGTTTCCTCATTAGTAGAATACAAATACCAACTCTCTCACGTGGTGAGGATCAACTAAGGGAATGTATGCAGAGCACTTGGCACAATGAATGGCCGCCACTGTCACTGCTGCAGATGAGGGCAGCTGGGTAAAGTCAAGCACCTTTCCCCGATGGCTGTCTGGATCCACGGAGAAGTATCCAAGACGCTCAAACTGGAACTTGTCGAAGGGTTTTGCCAGGGCCACAGAGCAGTCCACTAATGCTGCCTCCACCACATGTAGTGATGCCTGCAGGCAGGGAACTCAGGCAACCATCCAACCAGGGAGGCCTACCTCCCTCACCCCAAACCTCACGAACCTACCAGGTTCAGGTCACTTAAAAATCCACCAGGCACCTCAGTAGGATCTTCAGGGTTCTTGTGCTGAAATCTGCAGCCAAAGTGAAGGTCATACCCCCAGCTGGGCAGCCACAGCAGGCAATGTGCATCTTGTACCTGCCCCCACCCCAGCTCTGTTCACTCACAGTCGCTCATAGAGGCGAACCTCACACATCAAAGGCTGTGACACCCAGTGAATAAAGGCCTTTGGCTTCTCTCCAGCATCTGCCCGTCTGCAGGTCACCTCCAGACTCTCTACACAACCACTGGGGCCCTTGGAAGTGGGAGGGAGGGGAGCAGCAATTAGACCCAGGAACCACAACCAGGATTGCAGGCTACACTCACATCCTGGCCCCAGCAGGCACTGCAGTAGGAAGGCTGCAGCTGGCTCTCACCTTGACAACACGCTGCAGCTCAATGACGTAGCCTGTATGCCTCAGGCCCACAGGCTGGCCCCAAGCCAGGCGCTTAAATCCTGGCTCTGGCTCCTAGAGATAGGAAGTGGGGTAGACACATGAGGCTGCAAGGGTCAAACAAGTGGGGAAGCTTCCCCACCCCCATGTCTGGCAAAGATTGGTTCATCTGAAGCAGGAAGTAGATGGACTGACAAAGAGATGAGGAGATGAAAGGTTCCCAGTACCAGACTCAGCAGCAAACGGGACCCTCCACCCCCACAATTTACCTCCTTGAAGTCAGTCCTCTCAATGAAGACAATGGGTGCAAAGGGAACCTGATGGAAGCCTTTGGTCTCATCAGCTGGGAAGTTGGGCACCTGGATGTCCAAGGACTATAGCAGGAGACAGGAGACAGATATGAGTCATACTCAGCATGAGGACCCCCATGCCCAGAGCCAAGTGTACCTCTAGCGACACACACACATGCGACACACAGGTTGAGGCAGGCCCACCTTGGCAGCGGGAAAGTTGGTGATTATGACCCGTAGTGACTCCAGCACAGCCATGGCTCGTGGGGCTGTGTCATTCAGCACATCACGCACACAGGCTTCTAGAAGATGTGGCTCCATTGTGGTCTGTGCCACAGTCACTCCCACCTGGCAGGAAAGTTCAGCATCAGTCACAGCTACAATCACAAACTGCCACACTCAACCCCCAATGTGTCTACCCAACCTGCTAGGCTATACCCGGGCACAGAAGTTGTTGATGGCCTCAGGTGGGAAGCCCCGCCGTCGCAGGGCCGTGAGTGTAAAGAGCCGTGGGTCGTCCCAGTCCCTGTGGATAAGAAGGTGGTGAGAAAGCCTTTGGGAGCACATGCCATTAACCTTTCATAGGCCAAACAGCCGCACCTACCGCACAGCACCAGTTGCTACAAGCTGGAGGATCTTCCTCTTAGACACAACAGCATAGTGCAGGTTGAGGCGGCCATACTCCCACTGCACAGGGCAATAGACGTCCAGTGCATTGCAAAGCCAGAAGTAGGAAGAGCGTCTGGGGTGGGAGAGTAGGGTTAGGACTGGCCAGCTCTGGAACCAGGGAGAGACCACAGGAAGGGCTGCTGGAATTCCACTGGCCCTACCACCCCATGGACCCAGCTCCCTCACCGGGCCTGGAATTCCTTGGTGCAGAGTGAGTGAGTGATGTGCTCGATGGAGTCACAGAGGCAGTGTGTGTAGTCGTAGGTGGGATAGATGCACCTGTGGGGCATAGGCAGTGGGCCCTACCATCCAGCCCTACTCTGCCCTACCCCATGGCCCATTGCCCTACTCCGCAGCCCCACCACCCCACCCCATTCTACACCCACCATTTGTCCCCTGTGCGGTGGTGTGGTGTATACTTGACTCGATAGGCTACAGGGTCCATCTTGCCATCCTCCATCACCAGCTTCATCCGTAGTGTGGCCTCGCCCTCTGAAAACTTGCCCTTGCGCATTGCCTGAGGGGAACAAGGACTCAGGCTGTCTCTAAGCACAGGAGCATCTCATTCTCAGCACCTTGGCCCACCCAAACCCAGATGCTCCTCTAGGACCCCACCTCAAAGAGCAGCAGTGACTCCTCCATGGGACGGTCTCTCCAGGGTGAGGGCAGAGTATTATGGCCTTTGAGCTCCTCTCCTCGCTGGTGGCACACATAAGCCAGACCCCTGTGGGGAAGGGGTGTGAGTGCCCAGCATGGCTGTGACCTAGTCAGCCTGCCTGGCTCTACGTCATGGCCCTGGCCTTACCTGCGGATGAGCTCCACAGCCCACGCATATAGCTGGTCAAAATAGTCAGAGGCATATGTGACTTTGTAAGGTGTGTAGCCTGGGGCAAAATGAAACAAAGTATTAGCAGCCAGTCACAAACACTCAGTGGCAGGCCATGGCCCAAGGAGAGGCCCACTAACCACCAGCCCTTCTAGGCTTTGCCCAGTCCATACCTAGCCAGGCCACCATGTCACAGATGGCAGTGAAGAACTTTGCTTCCTCCTTCTCGGGGTTGGTGTCATCAAAACGCAGAAAACAGATGCCATTGTTGGCCTAGGAAAGTTGCACCATCTGTGAACTCCCACATCATCCATCAGCCCCACAATCCTGTTTATCAAACTAGGATATTCACAGAGCACTCTCATGTCAGAATTTTCTTTTTTTTTGAGATGGAGTCTTGCTCTGTCACCAAGGCTGGAGTGCACCATCTTGGCTTACTGCAGCCTCCACTTCCGGGGTTTCTCCTGCCTCAGCCTCCCAATAGCTGAAACTACAAGCGTGCGCCACCATGGCCAGCTAACTTTTGTATTTTTAGTAGGGATAGGGTTTCACCATGTTGGCCAGGTTGGTTTCGAACTCCTGACCTCAAGTGATCCACCCACTTTAGCCTCCCAAAGTGTTGAGATTACAGGCGTGAGCCACCCCACCCAGCCTCATGTCAGAATTAAAAATGCCTTCAAGAGCTTCTCTCACCTTCCTGTATCTAACCTAGCATCTTTCTAAGCCTAGGGACTGCACTGGCAACTCTCCCAAATTTGAACTCACTGACTCCTCAGAGGGAGGAAGCTATTTATTCCAATAAGCTCAATAGATTCCTAGGTATCTGTCACACATATGGTTCCTTTCCATGGCCTCTGCCCACCTGGGTACATTATTGGGAGCAGACAGCAAGGCAGGGATATGGTATCCACTCATGGGAACAGCAAGTGGTCATCTTGCTTGCCAGGTCCCTAGACACATGCTTACCTTGGCATAGCCAAAGTTGAAATTGATGGCTTTGGCATGTCCAATATGCAGGATTCCATTGGGTTCTGGCGGGAACCGGGTACGTACCTAAAATAAGGGGGATGGGAAAAGAGCAATAAAGTCTGAGCTCAGATGACCTTAAAGAAACAGATGTTCCCTCCCAGGAAGGCCATGGTGATGGGTGAGATGGGGCAGTATGGACGCAGCCCAGGCACTCAGGCAGGTGTTTGATGGCACAAGCTCACATGGCCACATCCCCACACACCTGCCCACCAGTAATCTCCAGGTGCTGCTTTAGTAGATTCATGGTGTGTGGAGTGACCACATAGCCTGGGGTCTTGTAGTTCTCACCTGCCAGGACCAGAATAAGCCTAAGGACCAGGCTGCAGCCAAAGCCTCTGACCCCAGGGGCCTGACTATAGGAGCTGCTGCCAAGATCCAGCCCTCCCCAGGGTTTTGACATGCCCACTAACCAGGCTTGTGGAACTTAAGGGCCTCCCCTCGGAGCTGCTCCATCAGAGACAGGGTCTGGTCAGCAGTCTCGCCTGTGGGGAACAAAACAAGGAAAACTTGTCCTCTGGATACATTTACCATATCCTACAGCCAGAATAGAACTGAGTAGACTCCTATTCCCTCAATTCCAGAGACAAGAGATCTAGAGCCAGAAATCTGAGGCCTCTCATGCCAGTCTCTGGGCAAAGGGAACAAAAGAAACACCAGGAATCCCAGTCTTGAGACAGAAGTCAGGGTACTGAGTAAGCCAAGGGCCTGAGGAGCCTGTAGGAACTCTTCTGGGGAGGCTCAGAAGTCAGGGAGCTAAATGCTGTGACAGGAGCCTCAAGCTTCTCACCATTCTCCATCATATCCTTTGCTGTCCTCCGGTCTGTTTCTTCTAGCCGAGCTTTTGCCACCTGAAAGAAGCCCCAGGTGCTTCAGAAAATGGCATCAAATTTTCTCTTGGATAGGGTCTTCGGATCACTGTGGTCAGACACTTCCTTCCCCAGCCTGAAGTCTCACCATACCTCACCTCACCCTCAGGGACTCAGGGCCATGCCCAGCCCTACCTTGGGCTTCTTCTCCAGATCAGCCTCCATCTTGGGGCCCAGAAGGTGGAGGACCTGAGCAGAGACCAGAATCAGGCAGAGACAGGAGTATCCTCTTTCAAAGAGCCCCTGACTGATCCTACCCACCAACCCAAGGCTTCCTGGCCTACCTACCAGCACTGACTGAAAAAACCTACCTAGCTCATCCCATCTCTTCTCCTCATGTGGGTCTGCTAGCTTAAAATGCTCTTGCTCTGGTTGCCCAGACTGGAGTCTTGCTCTTATTGCCCAGGCTGGAGTGCAATGGCACAGTCTCAGCTCACTGCAACCTCCGCCTCCTGGATTCAAGCGATTCTCCCACCTCAGCCCTTCTGAGTACCTGGGACTACACGTGTCTGCCACCACACCCAGCTAATTTTTGTACTTTTTGTAGAGATGGGGTTTCACCATGTTGGCCAGGCTGGTCTCAAACTCCTGACCTCAGGTGATCTGCCCACCTCAGCCTCCCAATAGTGTTGGGATTACAGGCGTGAGCCACCATGCCCAGCCCCCTCCCACCTTTTTTTATTGTTGTTGATTTCGAGACAGGGTCTCACTCTATACTCCAGGATGGAGTACAGTGGTGCAATCAGAGCTTACTGCAGCCTTGACCTCTTAGGTTCAAGCAATCCTCCCACCTCAGCCCCACAAGTTGCTGGGACTACAGGTATAGCCACCATGTCTGGCTAATTTTTAAATTTTCTGTAGAGAGTAGTTCTCACTATGTTGCTCAGGCTGGTCTTGAACTCCTGGGCTCAAGTAATCCTCCTGCCTCGGCCTCCCAAAGTGCTGGGATCATAAGCGTGAGCCACCATGCCCAGCCCTCCTCCTGCCTTTTATCCCTTAGTGGATTCCAGGCCCTGTTCATGCCAGAGTCTTTGCCAGTTTCAGCTTAGTGAAGCATGCCCACCTGCATGTCCACTTCGTTCTTGATCATTTTGCCATCTGCCCACTTGAGCACAGCCCGAGCCTCTCCTAGAAGCACAGGCACAAGGAGCTGCAGAAAGGCAAAAGAGAGTACTCCCCCCGACCTCCTTCCCAAGGAAAGGTCCTGGCTGATCACCAGAACCAGAGCCTGAGCCCAGCCAGACCACTTTAAGTCACTCCTGTTCCTTCCCCTACCTCCTTCTCACTCCTGCCCAGAAGAAAAGGCATGACCAGAGAGAACAATATAGCCCCGTTCCAGGCCCTGCTCACCCATCAGCAGCCCCATGTTGAAATGGTAACGTTCCACCAGGAGCTGGGGCCGGTGCCTGTTAATAGCAGCCTCCACCTGCAGAAAGCCAAACCATGTGGTTCAGGAAAGCCACCTTTAGAGATATTCTGGGAACCCACACCCTCACTCTGGGTCTTGCTGGGGAGGGAAACTGAGCCACTCCTTTCCATGGCCAGGACTGGTGAGGCAGACGATGCCTGGGGAAAGACTCACAGCCTCCTCAATCTGCTCTGGGGTCACAATGACACCCACGCCACATTCCCGCTCGAAGTCCACAGTGTCGATGGGGTCCAAGGGGTGACTCCGCACATACTCAAGGGCAGCTGAGAACAAAGAGCCCGTGAGTTTGTGGCATCTCTGCTCCAAGAAGTGGACAGACAGGGTCCTAATCTCACGAAACTCCAAGGATAGTCTGGCCTCCTGAAAAGTTAAGCCCTGGCACCACCACCCTAGAGGACACAGGGAAGAAAGAAGCAGGTGTGGAGAGTGGATCCCCCCTCAGACCCTGACAGTTCCCTTGTCAGTCTCACCATAGGCCACCCCTTCCATGCCTCAGTGCCTGTGCAGAACTAGGTGTCTAGAAAGAAACTGGAGGACTTGGCAAAAAGGGAAGACAGGGGTCTTGGCTGAAGGGAGGCATTGGTGCGAACTGGCAGGAAGGATAAGGGTCTCACCGCTTAGCTGGGGCTCAGTGTGGATCTTCTTACTGGCTATGTAGCTTACAAGGAAGGAGAGACGCCGGGTATCCCTGAGTCGGGAGGCCAAGCCATATAACAGGGTCCCGGTAGCTTTGTCAATGGTGGAACCCAGGGTCTGCTGAGCCTGAGGTCAGAGGGGTCAAGAGAGAAGCCCCGCGCTCAGTGAGAGGAAAGAGCGGGACAAGTGGGGCAGGTCGGGATCTGGACCCCGCCCCGCGCTGCGTTGCAGCATGGTCCGCAAACCAGGCCGGGGGCAGAGGGGCTCGCACCTGAGTAGCGGCCTCGCGCAGCTGCGCGCTCAGAGCCGAGTTCTTGAGCGTCTCGCGGGCCTTCTGCTCGCTCAGGCCGAGGCTAGTAAAGAGCGACAGGGAGTCCAGAGCCGCCATTGCAGAGACACCGGAAACTAAAAGAAACTTAGGACCGAGTCTGCAGGTCGGCATTCACTCGCTGACCAATGAGAGCGAAGCCTCCGGGGAGAGCCAATGGAGTCCTTCCTTGGCGAGAGGGGGCGGGGCGCTCCAAGGTCGTCTATTCCCTTTAAAGAACACAGGGCGGACAAACCGTGCTTTCCGGGGGCTTCGCTTCCGCCTCCGTGGAACTGGGCACTTGAAGGGGTGTTGGCGGGCGGCAGGGCTTTTGGAGTTATTTGCCACGGACCTGGAAGGAAGGTGTTCGTCCCGGACGCAGGAGGAAGACACAGGCGTGGTTTTGCTCTGACTTTTGTACTTCAGCCCTGGGAACTCCATGTCAATATAGTAATTGTCCTCGGGGGCAAATGCGAGTCCCTGTCGCACTTTTGACGCCACAGCTTTGGAGTTGTCCTGGAAACAGTTGAACAAAATGAAGCCCGGGAAATCCCTGATCCAGACTCCATCGTAGAGAATGTGTGGAATGGCCGGCCGATCCAGGGGCCCCATAAGTCCGCCGGTTTTCAGGTGCCCACTTGGACACAGCTGGCTAGGAAAGGGAAGGGACGGGTCTGGGCCAGGAGGGACCTCACATAAGTTCTATGATGATTTGGTTTAAAATCTTGGCCGGGCCTAGTGGCTCAGGCCTTTAATCCCAGCACTTTGGGAGGCCAAGGCGGGCGGATCACTTGAGGCCAGGAATTCGAGATCAGCCTCGCGAACATGGTGAAACCCTGTCTCTACTAAAAATATAAAAATTAGCCGGGCGTGATGGCACACGCCTGTAATCCTAGCTACTCAGGAGGCTGAGGCTGGAGAATCGCTTGAACCTGGGAGACGGAGGTTGCAGTGAGCCGAGATTGTGCCACTGCATTCCAGCCTGGTCGACAGAGTAACTCTGTCTCAAAAAAGAAAAAAAAAAAAAAAAAAAAAATCTCATCCCACACTTAACCTCTTGCCAAAGTATTATCAGGAAAACCACAAGCAAATTAGACCTTGAAATCCCTCTGCAGGCCTTTGAGAGAGGATATTTTATTGAGGTTGTGAGAGGGTGGGACAAATGTGATGGAATCTTCATGATTATAGCTGCTGTGCTTAGGGATCTCTCCACAGTCTCACTAGACTTCCAGGACCTGCTGGCTAAAACAGAACAGAGACTGTGTGTGTGTGTGTGTGTGTGTGTGTGTGTGAAAAGGGACTGAGATAGGGGGTTGCAGAGAATGAGCAGCTGGTGGTGGGATGGTGGAAATCCCCAAATTTGAGATTGGAGCTCTTGCAGGAATTGGTGATGCTCATACTTCTGGACCTTCAAGGAATAGGCAGGATCCTGACTAGTCTTTATCTATATTCTGTGTCCTTTGTGCCCATATCCCATTATTAATGACCAAGCTCCAAGTCTGGGCCTACATCTGGAAACCACCTAATGATCACATGCCAGGTGCTGACCAGGGCCACATGCTGTATCACTATCCAGGTCTAATGCTGTCCTGGGGCTTCCCACATCTCCATGGCCCTGTGGCCCCAGCCAGATGCCTAGCCCTGCAGTGCACTGCATGAGAAAGGCCAGGTGCAGGAGTTAAGCAGGGGATGCAGACCAGTGGTGCTAAGGACACGTACCAAGAAGCACATCCATAGCCACACCAGCCTTGCACCAAATTTGAAGCTGCAAGTGTCCAGCCCACCATAAAGGTGCCCATGGTGAGCAAAGCCATGCAGAGTGCCTGCCACTGCCACTATTTCCTCAGTACCTGATGCTGCCAAAAGATTCACTGTAGCACCATCACCAAGGCCTCAATGAGATCAAGATCTGCACTCCCTTCCCTGGTTACTTCATGGTACACTGTGGACGCCATGGCTACAAGTCATAGGATGAGGCAGTAGCCCCACCAGTGCCACCAAGAATGCCACAAGTGGTAGTATACCAGTGGATATCCAGCTAGTGCCCTAGATGTCTATGACTTGCACAAAGCAGAAATGTTAAATTGTATGGGCCCAGTCTGGAGGTTAGCCTGCCTGCATGAGCCCCTGGCACTGCTTCCAGGAAAAGTCGAGAAAGATGACCAAGTGGAAAAGCCAGGCAGCAGCCAGCAAGGCCCAGTCATGGAATGGACAGAGGTAAGGTCCAGCAACCTCCTAGGCTCAAACAATCCTCCCATCTCAGGCTCTGAAATATTTGGGACTACAAGTGCATACCATAACACCCAGCTAATTTTTATATTTTTAGTAAAGACAGAGTTTCACTATGTTGCCCAGGCTGGTCCTGAACTCCTAGGCTCAAGCTATCCTCCCACCTCGCCCCAAAGTGCTGGGATTACAGGCATAAGCCACCACACTGGGCCAGTTTCAGAAACTTTTTTTTTTTTTTTTTTGAGACGGAGTCTTGCTCTGTCGCCCAGGCTAGAGTGCAGTGGCGCAATCTCGGCTCCCTGCAACCTCTGCCTCCCAGGTTCAAGTGATTCTCCTGCCTCAGCCTCCCGAGTAGCTGGGATTACAGGTGCCTGCCACTGCACCTAATTTTTGTATTTTTAGTAGAGACGGGGTTTCACCATCTTGGCCAGGCTGGTCTCGAACTCCTGACCTCATGACCCACCCGCCTCAGCCTCTCAAAGTGCCGGGATTACAAGTGTGAGCCACCAACGCCTGGCCAAAGAAGGATGGCTTCAGGAACTCTTAAGGGAAGACTCTTAAGGCTGGCAGGCCCCAGCATCCTCCCTCCAATAGAAGTCAGACAAGATTCACTCTCGTCTTCTCTGCTTGTCCTCTTTTCAGGGCAGCAAGATCTGCCCCACAGCAGTTTTCCTCCTGCTCTGTTACCTGCAGGGATGCAGTTAGTGTTCAAGTTACAGCAAAGAAAAAGCTGAGGACAGGAGAGGAGGAAGATGATCTCCCAGTATTTCTGTCCCCCAAGTCCTCCCTGACTTGTCTGTCAGCCCCAGGCTGCTCTGGTGAATGCACCTTTTACTCCACGCTGTCAGCTCCAGTGCTTCATATACTCCTCTGTCCCTTGGCCATATTGAGATCCTGACGATGCCTACCACAGCTGCCTCTTATGTGGGATCCAGAACCAGTGGGATCAAAGAGCAGCAGGTAGGCTCCAAAGAGCTGATAGCACTGGGCGCTTCATGACCCATAGGACATGAGCTGGGACCCAATCATCTCCCTTCAGACTAGAGCACTTTCAGCGTCTCTCATATATAAACACACACACACACACACACACACACACACACACACACACTCCCCAAATGATGGGGAGGGGAGGTGGCCCCAGCACGTGGTGGATCACAGTCACTAAGTCTACTTATTTATTATTTATTTTTAAAATATATTTAAACAGCAGCAATCACTTCCAAAATGCAAAAAAAATTAACAATTTTTAGAATAAAATTATAATGTTTATAATGCGGGTCAGAAAGAATTGAAGGTACAACAGAATCAAATCACGCAGCACTGGAGGCGGCTGGAGAAGCCAAAGCCCACTGGTCAGAGGTCCAAGCTGACAAGAAGTCCCAACCTGAGAGGTCTCCACACCCAAATCATACCCCACAGCTTCCCGTTGACAGAGCCAGTGTCCTCTGGGTTAGAGAAGGAGAAGCGGCAAGGAGCTGGCCTTCTGTGTGGATGTCCCAAACCCAGTCCCCCCCCATCAGCCAGGGACCTGCTAATCCACCTCCTCCATGTTGCTGTAGGTGGGGGCTGGCCGATCCACAGGGGGGGCGAAGCGTTCAGGGGCTGTCCGCGTGGGGGCCACCTCGGGGGCCTGGCCAGGGCCTAGTCCCTGCAACAGAATACGAGGACAGGGGTTGGGGGCTGCCCAGCATGCCGCCTGGCATCCCGGGGGTGCTGGCTTGGAGCCCTGGCACCCAAGGGAGGGTCCCAAGGCAGGCGCAGACAGCAGCGGCGTTGAGACAGAGAGACGAGATTGGGCCTGAATAGTCTGGCTTTATTAACACTTTAAGTACAGGAAGTAGCTTGGGCAGGGCCAAGCCCGAGGCCAAGGGTCAAAGTAGCAGGATGAATGGACAGACAGCCAGATGGATACACACCCTAGGATACTCTGCCCCTGCAGGGGCCACAGCCTCCCCACCCTCTCCCACCAGATGCATAAGCCGAGGCCCAAAGCCCAGAGGTGTTCCCCACAACAAAGGCAGGCATGGCCTGGGGCAGGCAGGTAGGCCAGCTCACAGCAGCTGCCTGCAGGCGAGCTCATCTCCAGCGACTCTGGGATACCAGAGGATAGAACACGTTGAGCACGAGGGCCACCAAAGCCGCCACGGTGCCCAGGACAAAGTACCGGAGGCAGCCCTCATCTGGTGTGGTAGGGCCACGTGGCAGGGGGCCCACCCAGTCTTGGGGCCCCCAGGGACCCAGGGGCCCAGGCCCCTCAGGCACCGGCTCCTCCTCAGCCTCCAGCTCCTGCCAAATCCGGGAAGCCTAAGGTATGTGGAAACGGCCATCAGCACCCGGGGGGGGTGGGGAGGACCCAGTGTCCCTGAGACCCTTAGCCATGATAGTCCCACCTAGGGTGACTGGGGCTAACACCCTGCATTCTAGATCAAGCAGCAAGGAGGAAGGCAGGCAGCCAACCTCAGGGTTGTCCAGACTAAGAGCACAAGGGTAAGAGAATCTTGAGAGCATTTTGGCCTACCCTAAACAGCTCTCAATCCACATGCAGCTCTGCATGGAGGTGGGAGGGGAGTTATCTGGTTAGTATTTCAGTCCAGGCCTCCCCAGAGGACACTGATTCATAGAGAACAGGGCTGCCAATCCCAGAGCAATCTCCTTGCTCCTTCCCACCCATACCCAGATCCTAACCAGTCTTCTGCAAGGATTTCTCTAAGCTTGACAGAGAAGGCTCAAGAGAGGATGGAGCCAGAAAGGAGGCAGCCAGTCTAGAAAACAGATGTGCCTATGCCCACTAACTGGGCCTATAGCACACCATGTCACTAAAAGAGAAGATCCTGAAGGCTCAGCAAAGACAGATGCTTACCTCAGAGAGTACAACAGCCACCAGAGGCCATGGCCAGCCCAAATAGGCCTTGTCTTGAGTGCACACTAGAACTCAGGGACATCACAAGTGAGGGTGTGTGGGCCAGCGTGTGGGGAATGTGCAGAGGAAATCTAGGAGAGTGTCAGGTATAGTTCATTCACAGCATAGTGCCCAGTGAGGTTCAGAGCAGTTACCTGACCTGTGCCAAGTGGGTGCCAATGTGCTTGCCAGGGGCAGCATGTTAGTGTACCTATATGTTTGTTAGTATCCCCAGGGCATGGGGATGCCTCCGGCTAAAGCTTTGATGTTAAGAGAACTCTGCAATTCTCATGAATCCCAAGGCTCAAGGGGCCTGTGGCTGGAGGAGAGGAAGCTATATCCCCCAACCCTGCCCCAGTCTGTGAACTGTCCCCCACTATTCTGTAAAGCCTCCCACATGCCTCACCTGGCTGGCAGCAGCCTCAGCTGCAGGGCCTAGGTCTGGGTGGTGCTCAGAGTGACCTGCCCTGGGGGGCCTCTCCACAGGAGAGTTCCGCCGGCGGTAGAAGAGTACATAGGCATAACGCGTCACAACCTGGCTCTCGTCTACCGTTGTCACTGTGCTGTCATCAAACAAGCGCCAGCCTACAGCAGGGTGGGAAGAGTGTGAACAAAGTCTGCACCACCACCCCTACCACCTATCCTGCTGGTTGTGTGTGCCCTCACCCACGTCACTGCGCTGACTGCTACGATCATTGGGCAGGCGTGCACAGGCAGTGTAGTGGCCACCAATCATGCCTCCATAGTGGTTGATGACAGCATATAGATCGTAGCTGGGCAGCTGCTCCTCTTTCTGACCAATGCAGAACTTGCTCAGGTCCAGGTTCCTGCAGGTCAGGTCCAGTCAGGGAGGGGTGAGACAGGCAACAGGTGCTCAGGATGCCCATCCTGGTCCTCACACCCCACCCACAGTTACCAAGGTCCATTGCTTACCTAACAGGGAACTCCACCAAGTCATTGATCTTATCACGCCAGATAAAACTACGAAAGGAGAAGCGCTTGAGCTGCACGATGAGAACGTTTGGCAGGCGCCATAGCAACAGCTGCTTGGAGGCCTCACGGTGCTGTTTGCACTGTGGGCAGTACCTGATGGGGACAGAGATTGGGTCAGGACCAGCAAGTCTCTCTCTTCTCCATCCTGCCCCCTTATCTGCTTGCTGCTCTGTTCTTACCAGGCCTCCTCGGGTGCCAGCACCTCAGGCCGTGTGAAGAGGTTGAGGCACTGGTCCAGGGTGAAGTGGCCGGCCCGGGCAGCCTCACCGGCAGAGCCTGGATCCTCAGCACATTCCAGCTCCTTGGAGGCTACCAACACAAACTCCTGCAAGCGCTCGTTGTTCCGCCAGACGAGAGCCAGGCTACAGTCGTCACCCAGCTCCAGTGGGGTGTCTCCTGGAGATTCGCAGGGAGAGAGGTCATGCAGCTGTGGAGAACAGCCAGCTCAACCCACCCCACGGCGCCCACCCACGGCCTCAGACACCTTTGTCCTCTAGCCGCTGCTCTCGGCTGGATGAGTCAATTTTATAGATGAAGAACTGGGGTGTGTGGGCATTCATAGCTTCACTTGGATGCTGGTACCCAGGCACAGCAGCTGTGTGAGAACATGATAATCAAAGCTTCCCTGCCCATCAGGGCCTCACCAGGCCCACCAGGCCCTAAACAACAGCCCCCTCCATCCTCCCCTATCCTCCTCCCCAGCTCTCAGAGCCTTTCACTGGATCTTACCTTCGGGTCGGGACACCCTCTCACCAGCGGACAAGGAGCCAACCTCAATGGGCACACTGGCCAGCATCTCAGAAGAAATTCCACTGGTGCTGGGCACAGGCCCTCGGTCAGGGGCTGCCCACACCCGGGGAAGCCCTGTGTCCCCCTCAGCCATAGGGGTCACGAGCTGGAGCTCAGGTGGCTGAATGGGGTCCCTCTCGCTGTCCCCAACCTCCAGGGAGCCAGTGGAGAGCAGTGTGGTGCAGCCAGGGCTCTGAGACTCCAAGGCCATGCGGCCAGGCTGAAAGGGTGGCTGGAATACACTCACAGAGTACCTGGCAACAGAGAGCAAGGCAAGTAAGACTCCTGACCAGCTCATCTAGCACCTCTGCCCCCACCTACATCACTCTAGTCCAACCACTGGGCACTTACCGGGCATAGCCCTCTAGCAACTGAGCAAGGCGGGCATAAGTGAGGCGTGAGGCAGGTACACTGACCAGGAAGGGGTAGCCAATGTTCTCAGGTCGGCAGAGGCCCTTGTGGTCAGGCCAGTGGGTTTTCTGGCAGAGCCTGATGGGAAGTGGAAGACAAGGATAGGCCCTTAGCCCCATCTCCTATGACTCCATACTGGGGGCTAGTCATAGTCCCTGGGAACTGG
The DNA here is from genome assembly GCF_009828535.3 of Hylobates moloch. NCBI lineage: Eukaryota > Metazoa > Chordata > Mammalia > Primates > Hylobatidae > Hylobates > Hylobates moloch. The sequence goes on along the minus strand of NW_026652283.1, from coordinate 80,336,162 downwards.
GCATGCCAGCCCTGCCTCCCCCAGAGCCTGGTAAAGTAGGGTGGCAAGTAGAAAGCTTAAGCATATGTGCCCTGGTGTGAAGGGAAGGAGCAGAGTGGCACATGGAAGGTGGAAAGAAAGGGTAGGGGAGACCATGGGGGTCCTCACTGGTTGCAGTAGCCCACACGGTAGCACCGGGTACAGCGCTTCAGCTTTTCATCCTCCGACTGTTGCTTCCGCTGGCAGGCTGCACACTTGGAGATGGGGACGCTGGGCACCTGGGGGCGCTAGGGTGGGTCGTCTGGCTCAGCAAGACCAGGCAGGAGTGCCCCACCCACCAGGGCCCTATGCCATCAGGTTGGCCCCTACTCACCTGTTGCACCTCTAGCACCACTACCCGCTCCTTAGCCAACTCTGAGGATAGCAGCTCAAAGCAGAGGAGCATATCAGATGGGGACACAGTGTCCAGTGAGTGGGAGGGTAGGAACACACGATGGAAACGATTCTTAATTACCTGGGGACAGAGAACACACAGATCCCACGTGAGGATAAGCCCTTTCCCTAGCCCTGCCCGAGAGTTTAAGAAGGCTTGGCCCTGCCTTGGGTCTATATGGGCAGTGGTGAGGGCTGTAGGCTTATGCCTCTGCTGGCATCCGTCTCGGTGCCCAATGCCATAAGGAGCCTGGTGCATCAGAGGGCCTGAAAGACCAGGTGTGAGGCAGATATCAACCACACCAGCTCTCCACACTGAGGGACTCTGCCCTGCTATAACTGGCATAGCCTTATAAGACTGTAACATATTATCATGGAGGGTCCACATTCAAAGAGCCTCCTCCCCACTCTTACCCCTGAGAAAGCCGACACTGTCAGGCTAAAGGCTAGGAACCCCTGGGGAGAGCTAGCACACACAACTGGGATAAAAGGAGAGAGCAGCAGGACAGAGGGAGAAGCAGAGCGAACATAGGGGTAGTCCTGCAGCTCAAGCTCCTTGTCTAAAAAGGGAAATGCAGTTGGGATCCACCACCAGAAAGGGGAATAAAACCCTGATAATGGCTAGGAACTGAGGGCACTTCTGTCGCACAGAAAAAATAACAGCACATCACCTGTTTTTGTACAGTCACAGGCATACTCATGTGTATGTCTATTTTTATTTTATTTTTGAGACAGTCTCGCTCTGTCACCCAGGCTTGAGTGCAGTGGCGTGATCTCGGCTCACTGCAACCTCTGCCTCCCGGGTTCAAGCGATTCTCCCGCCTCAGCCTCCTGAGCAGCTGGGACTACAGACATGTGCCACCATGCCCGGCTAACTTTTTTTGTATTTTTAGTAGAGGTGGAGTTTCATGATGTAAGCCAGGATGGTCTGGATCTCCTGACCTTGTGATCCACCCGCCTTGGCCTCCCAAAGTACTGGGATTACAGGCATGAGCCACCGCACCTGGCCCTATTTTTATTTTTTATCTATTTATTTATTTTTGAGACAGAGTCTCACTCTGTCACCCAGGCTGGAGTGCTGTGGTGCAATCTCTGCTCACTGCAACCTCCACGTCCCGGGCTCAAGTGAGCCTCTTGCCTCAGTCTCCCAAGTAGCTGGGACTATAAGCACGTACCACCATGCCCAGCTAATTTTTTTATTTCTTGTAGAGACAGTGTTTCACCAAGTTGCCCAGGCTGGTCCCAAACTCCTGGGCTCAAGTGATCTGCCCACCTCAGCCTCACAAAGTGCTGGGATTACAGGCATGAGCCACTGTGCCCAGCCCATGTGTATGTCTGTAGATGCCAATGACTGTACACACATGTCTATGGTGAGTACACACACACATCCACACATGTAATAGCCCAAGGAAGGACAAAGATACCTCCGCCAAACGCAGGTTCTCAGGCTTCACATGAACGCTCTGAGAGAGGGAGTCCAATACTTCGCTTGCAGTGGAGTTCTCCTTGCTGACGCTCACCAGGAACTGTGGCAAAAAGGGCAGTCAGTGAGGGAGGTGGGCCACGTTCTCTAGAACAGCCCAGAGGGTAGGGGCTTACTCCTCACCTTGATGGGCTTGCTGTGGGGCTCTCGGGCAAAATAAAAGACAGGGAGAACCTTTTGCTTTTGTGGCAAGGGCACCGGCAGATAAAGAAACGGGTCAAAAGTGATGGAGACCTGTGGATGTAGAGGTGGCACTGGGTAGCTGCACACAGAGTGGGAGACAAGATGCTCATGCTCAAAGAGCCCATTCCAGGGCTTCTGATGGCTCTCAGGGCCCCCACAGCCAACCAGCAAACTCTCAGGCTTCAGGACACTAGACAGGGCAGGAGGACCACCAGGAAATAACAATCCTTCTTTCTGGCACTCAAAGCCCTACTCAGCTTATTCACTTTATGAATTTGCCTCACACTTGCACCCCATGTGCCCACAACCCTGCCACAACACCTTTGAGCTCTAACATCACTTTTCCCTGTCAGGAAGCCTACCCTGAGTGGGCTCTTCAGCCCAAATAGAATCCTAAGGCCTCCCTGCCAGCTTCTTTGCCCAAACCTTGCCCTGTAGCACCTTAAGATGCACATGCCTCTGAACCTAATGTGACCAGAATAGCAGAGCTGAACTAGGGGGCCTCTTTCCAGGGGAGCCCATCACACCTTGGCACACACAGGGCACACCAGCTTTGACTTGTACTGCCCCTGAAATAGGTCCACGATGAAAGAGTCATTCCTCATCTTGTGCCGCTGCCATGCTTCCTCAGCTACCACCTGAGAGGCAGAGTGGTGAGAACCAAAGAGTCGTGGGGGCTGGGATGCTCATGAGACATGCCCACCCTCTGTCCCTAACCCTGACCTCATCGGGCCGCCCATCTGAATCCACGGTCTCTGTGTAGGGCTTGTTCTGAATGCGATTCAGGTCCTCGTGCAGCCCATCCAGCAGGAAAGCCATGAACTCCTGGGCATCATGCTGTGCATAGCCTGTGAACTGGCTGGCCTTACTCGCCACAATGGCCTGGATACAGGAGCCAAGGTGTGAACATGAAGCCCTAGCACCCACTGCACACCCAGCTGGCTGGCCCTCCCCACCCCCTCCAGCCAAGGGTGACAGTGGTCACAGATCACCTTCAACTTGGAAGGCTGGAAGGCATGGTGGGTGCCCTTCCACAGCGCCCGAAGCAGCACTGCAAAGCCAATGGCCAGACGCCCACCAGTCCCTAGTGGGTTGTTGTAGTTGATCTCAGCCTCAAAGGAGCGGTCTAGGAATAGTAGTCGAGCAAAGGTGTGAGGAACAAAGGCACTCTCTCTGCCCATAACCCAGGCTCCCGGCCCTGCCCTCACCATGGAAGAAGTCCCGGAGTTCCCGAGTGTTGGACAGAGACTGAATGACGCTGTTCATGAAGCAGGTGTTGCCTAAATTGACAAGGCCAGTGAAGCCTGGCAGACACACCTTCTTCTCTTCCTCTTCCTCCTCCTCCACGCTGTCTCCACTAACTGGGCTGTGGGGCATGGGAGGCACCATGCATGTAGGCTTGGGCTGTGGGAGCAAAGACAACATGAGAGAACAGCCCCAAGACTCTCCAGCCTCCATTCTTCATCCTTCCCACCCTAGAATTCTCACCGAGGCCAGATGTGTCTCTGGCTTTGGGGTTACATGCTCCATGGGTGTGCGCGTTGCCACATTGTCTAGCCCTGTGTCCTCAGATCGTGCCTTGGATTTATCCTTCTCCACAGCCCGGGCCTCCTCCTGGCCTGTCAGGGGGTGGGGAGCACCTCCTGGTGGGGTTGAATCCAGAGGGGTTGGACCTGTCGGCACGGCAACCTTTGCACCACCCACTGCACCTTAAAAAGGGGGAATGAGAGGGCTGGTGGTTAGCAGCATGTGACAGGGGTTTGGGTCCTGGTCACGTGGAATTGGGCAATGAAGGGAGCTCGTGTGCAGACCTCGTGCAGCCGGGGCCTCCAGGCCCCCCCAGCGCTGACTCTGCCTCTTACGAAGGCAGATGTCGATGCGAGAAGCCGTGAAACAGAAGGTGCACTGCTCTGGCTCAATCAGATTCCTGTGGGAAAAGGCTAAACTCAGGGACTTAGGAGGAATAAGCATCAGGATAGATGAGCCAGGGAGATGGAGCCCAGTGGGGGTAGGACAGGCACAGTGGTGGGGCCGGGCACCACCCACCTGAGCTTCACCTGCCAACGGAAGATGGTGTGGGGCCCACAGCCCGGGTGCAGCCTCAGGAAGTTTCCATCCCTGCAGAGGCACAGCAGGATAGGAGGAAGGACAAGAGGAAGAGCATGAGACATACTGTCCCACCTGAGGCATTGTTTGCCCCATCATCTGCCCACCCACCTGGTCTGGAAGATGAGCGTGAAGTCCTGCTCACGGAAAAGTACTCTTGAGGTGTCCCTGCAGATCTCCTTCACGTACACGTGCACCACCACTGAATCCGGGCCCTTCTCATACGAGTCATTCTTGACAAATGCCAGGTTCACCATCGACTCAGGCTCTATATTGAGACCATGGCTCAGCCCCAACCAGGACAGGTTCCACCCTATTGCTACTCTTTACCCACCTACAAACTTTGCAACCCAACCTAGGGCTCTGCCTGCCCACCCCCACCTTTACCATCCACCAAGGTTGCACCATCTGCTGCCACTGCCATCTCCTCCTTGGCACAGTCATCTTTCCCAGGGTTTCTGCACCGGACCATGGCTGGAGAGACTGGGTCATTCCCGGGAGGCACTGCTTTCTCTCCTGCCAAAGGGGCTAAATTCTCCTCTGAGCCCAGAAGGCAGGCTTGGGGGTTCAGCGGTGGTATGCAAAGCTGTTCATCAGCCTCAACCTATTAATGGCAAGATTGTGGGCAGAATCAGCCCTGGATCTGCCAGGTGGCTCCCACTCCAGTGCACACCCTTTCCCCCCATCTCCTAACACCCAAACAGGTGCCCAGCTCTCACCTGGGTGGCTGGGTCAGCCACGAAGGGTGGGGCATCACCCCGGGGTCCAGGGTCATCCCTGGACCCTTCCCCCTCTGGCCCTCTGCAGAGATGCACAGCCCTCTTGGCGCTGGGCCCTGCCTGGGCCCCGGGGCCAGCCCCTGAGCCTACCTCACCACGGCCCTGGGCCCGCTTCTGGTTCCGGGCCTCCTGCTTAGCCCGGTGGGGCTCAGGGCCTGGCTCCAGGGCAATGGGAGACAGTTCCTGCCCATTCTCCTGGCACTGCAGCCCCGGCACCAGCTCCTGGGTCCCTAGAGGTTTCTTCTGCCAAAGATACAGCAGTCAGGCCCTGTTGACTACACTGGGTATCCCTACCCAACCCTGTACTACTAGAACTCACCAGGAGGGAGGGCCACGTGAGCATAGGCACCTTTTTGGGCAGTGTCAGGTGCAGGAGACTGCCCTTGCGGGTTTGCACTTTAGCACAAGAGCTTTTTATCTCAGCATAGAAGACACCACCCCACTGCTGACCACCTGGGGACAGAGCAGGGTCCATGAGGTAAGATAGGAGATATCAGAAGATTCAAACATACTACTGTGCTCAGGGCAGATGGACACACCTGCAAACCGTACCACACAGTCCGTATCTGTGAAAGCAGCATCTACATCCTCCAGCTGCAGGGGACCTACTCCCACACGAAGCTTGACAATCACCTCTTCTGCACTCTGCCTCCAATTGAGCAACAACTCTGGAGGGGGAGTAGCCAAGAGATCATGAGGGTCTTCACAAGCTCCTGATGGTGATAAGCAGGTAACAGAGACCCAGCCTAATGAAACTGCTTCAGATGGGAGCCAAATTGCAAGTGCCCCCTCCCCTTCCCTAGCATCCAAAAAGCCCATTCATTACTGACCCTCTTTGGTCTGCTCCTCTCGAGGAGTGGATGCTGACCCTGACGATGAAGGAAAGAATAGCCGGGTATGGTGGCGTGAGCCTGTAATCCCAGCTGCACGGGAGGCTGAGGCAGAAGGATCACCTGAGGCCAGAAGTTCAAGACCAGCCTGGGCAACATATCGAGACCCTGTCTCTAAAAAAAATATAAGAAAAATTAGTCAAGCATGGGGAGGAGGCTGAGGTAGGAAGACTGCTTGAGCCCAGGACTTTGAGGATGCAGTAAGCTACGATCACACCTGCACTGCACTCCAGTCTGTGCAAGAGTGAGACCCTGCCTTTAAAAAAAAAAAAAGGGCCAGGCACAGTGGTTCACACCTGCAATCCCAGCACTCTGAGAGGCCGAGGCAGGTGGATCACCTGAGGTCAGGAGTTTGTGACCAGTCTGGCCAACATGGTGAAACCCCGTCTCTACTAAAAATACAAAAATTAGCTGGGCATGATGGTGCGTACCTGTAATCCCAGCTACTTGGGAGGCAGAGGCAGCAGAATCGCTTGAACCCGGGAGGCAGAGCCCGCAGTGAGCCAAGATGCCACTACACTCTAGCCTGGATGACAGAGTGAGACACTGTCTCAAAAAAAAATGAAAAAAATTAGCCTTGCATGGTGACATGCACCTGTAATCCCAGCTACTTGGAAGGCTGAGGCAGGAGAATCACCTGAACCAGGAGGTGGAGGTTGCAGTGAGCCGATATTGCACCACTGCACTCCAGCCTGGGCTACAGAATGAGACTCCATCTCAAAAAAAAAAAGGAAAAAAAGAAAGAACAGATTCAAAAAAAAGAAAAAAAGTTTAAAAAGGAAAGAAGGCAAGCTCCCCAACAGCACCATCTTCTGGATCTTAGCCAAGTACTCAGGCTTCAAAGCTGAGGCTCTACTGAGGCTATCATGGGTCCTTCTTCTCTCATCATCAGACCAGGACAGAGAGAAGAACAAAAAAGTCATCTCCCAAACCCCAATCTGTATACCAATAAGATGGGAGGGAGAAAAGGCCACAAGCACTCTGGGAATGCCACTCCCACCTTTCCTAGGATCTCCATCCTTGCTCTCCTGGTTTGCTCGATCCTTCTGCTTCTTCTTACTAGTGGCGTCCTCCAGTCCTGGGGGCCCTCTCCTTGGGCCTGTGGCACTGGCCCCACCAGACATCTTGAGGCGCTTGGTCGACAGCCAGAGTGCCCCGGGGTCGGCAACAGCGTCTGGGTCAGGGCTGCGGCGCTTTCTTCCTGGCCCAGCTATCTTGGCAACTCTTTGTGGCCAAATTCTCCAGCAAGGAACTGAGAGCCTAATGGAAAGAAGCCAGTGATCACTGCCAAGACCCAACAACTTGCTCTTTAGCTACAGCCAGGGCTCAGCAACCCAGGACACTAATGCTACAGAGCTGGATCTTCTCATCTCTGAAGTACCCCTGGACACTCTCAGGCTATTCTAAAGAGGTAATAAATAATGCAAGTAGCAGCAACCACTTCTGGCCAAGCCTCATAGATACCCACCATAACAGTCCCACACAGATGGAAGCCTCACTGAGGGGGCACCAGGTCAAGGAAGTCATGGCCTGGGACCAGGCTACTCCACCAATCTGGAGAGGAGCCATGGCTCCAGCCCACAGTTCTGGCACTCCAAGCAGGGTGCTCACTTTTCCTTCACTCTCACTGGCTGCTTAGTCACCACTGGAGAAATAGAAGGTGGAGGAAGAAGGCAGGACAGGAGACAAGCCGCAGGAGGACCAGGCTCTGTGGCTGAAAACAGGCTCGACCCAGGTTCTACCATTGCCCAGAAAAAGTCCTGGGGCTAAGGCACTCCACCTGCCTCCTGCCAGCTCCCACCCTTGGCAAGAACCTGCTCCTATGTACTGCTTGGTCCTTCTTCATTTCAAGAGAAAGTCCTCTCCCCAGCTGCTGTCCCAAGCAGAAAGGGACTGAAAAGTGTATCTATATGTCACACTACCTCTTCAGCAGCAACCCTGCTCCAGTACTAAGGCAGGATGGGCATCCAGTTTGAGACTGGAACAGAAATCATCACCTTCCTTCCCAGATGCCTTCACTCACAAGCTCTGAGCCACAAGGACCACTACAGTTTCCCACAGACCCACCAGTGGATTCTGGACTGTTTCCCCCTCCAAAATGAAGGTCTTGAAAGTAGATACTGAGATGAGGCTGGGGAGGACCATAGATCCAGGACTCCTGGCAGCCTCAAGCCTGGCCTGAACCAGTAGCAGGACAGATAATGACTAGTCTGTGTTCCCCTAAGTGTGTAAAGGAGGAAGGAGGGATGGCAGGATACCCTTCTATAGGTCAGATGTGGTACTGGTGGGCTGGATCTTTAATGACACCTGCCACCGACGCCTCCTTCTCGCACCCAGGCCCCAGCCGAAGGTCGCGTCCCTCCCCCACGCCCCAGGGACGTCGAGGCGGGAAATGGGGTGTCTAGAGACCCGAGCCGGCCTGAAATGGCAGCGCGGGGTTACTGACCACAGACCAGCGCCCCGGTCGAGCTGCGACCCAGCTTCAGCCTCTGAACCCCGAGCCCGCCACCACCTCTCCCAGGAAGCTGCCCTCGCTGGCCGCCAGTCCTCTCCCAGGTGGAAGGCTGACCACAGGCATAGCGTAACGGCCCTGCCGGCATCAGTGGGCTGGCACGCTGCGGGGCACTAGGGGTAGGGGCTGGCACGGCCCGTGACCTTGAACAGGCCGCCGCGGCCGTGCGTTGCGGCCTCCCCGCTGCGGCCAAGGCGGCGAGTAGCAGCCCGCTCCACTCACCGAGCGAGACCGCCGCAGCCAGCCCCCCTCGGGCCCTGGCAACCCGCTCTCCGTTCCGGTTCCGGCGTCAGGTCGGTTCCGGTTCCGGCGCGCCCCTCCCCCGTCCCGGCGCCGCTGCCGCCACCGCCTTAGCGGCTTGTTTTGTTTCGACTTCTATTTAAGGCCGAGGGAGGCGGAGCGCCAAGCTGGTGACGCACTTCCGGCGGGAATGGGCTCGGAGCGACTGGCAGCTCCGGGGCGGGCCCGAGCGGAAGGAGGCGGTGCTCGGGTGGCTTAGCCGTGCATGGGTCCTGCTGGGGGCAATCTCGAGGTTCCCCTGGAGACTCCCCTGCCCGCCCCAAATCAGAGTCCAGACAACACAGTGGGGGTTCACACTGGTTTATTGGGGCCCCTGCCGGGCCAAGAGCTCTTCGGTGCTTAGGCAGACATGCATGTGGGGCGGTGCTAGGAACTGGGGTAGGCCTTGGGCAGGGGTCACTGACAGGTGTTGTAGATCTGCACCTGCAAGTTGATGGCTTGAAGCACGCTGCGCATCCTGGCCTCCAACCCGTCCAGCTGGGCTGCCTTACTCTCCAGTGCCCGCTCATTTTCCTCATAGGTGCCTTCCAATTCTAGGAAGGGCAGGTGTCAGTTTAGGGGGGTCTCCCACAGTCCTGTGTCTCTGGTGCCCACCTGCCCCATTTCTTACCCTGTAGCCGCTGCAGCTTGTCCTGAGCGGCTTGCAACAGGTCCCGAGCCTCATCCCGCAGTTGTTCTGCCCTTGCCTGTGCAGCCAGCACACCCTGGGCCTTGCGCTCAGCCAGGGCCTTCACCGTCTGGTACTGATCACCCAGAGGGCCCCTCAGCAGCTGCAGATGTAGAGGGTTAGGTTAGCGTGGTAGCTCAGTGGAGGCCCATCTTCCACCCCTACCTTCTCCACTGGCTCTGCCTCAACCCACCTGCTCAGCCTCCTGGGCACGACCCTGGGCACTGCCTGCCGTTTCTTCTGCTGTAGAGGCTGCCAGACTATTTCCCGCCCATTTCAATCTCAGAGCCTCCAGGAGAGCATCCAGCTGCCGAGCCCTTTCACCTGCAGAGCTCAGTGCCTGCTCTGCACCTGCCATCCTCTCCTGTACCTGCCATGGGTGAGCCAAAGGTTACACAGATCTACGGTGCATGCCATAACCTTGTCCCACTGATGTCCTAGGAAGACCTCACCCGGTACAGGGTCTGCTCTGTGTCCCGTGTGTCAGCCACTGCCCCCCGGATGGCACCCTGGGCAACACCCTGTGCCCGCTGGGCCTCCTCCAGTGCTGCCTGTACTATCTCTGCCTTCTGTTTCTCATCCTCAGCCCGGCTCCTGGGGAAAGGGGGGAATCAGAACCTGGAGGTATCAAAACCAGCTGTCAGGGATAGGGGCCAGGGATGGGGTCAGACCTTGCCCGCCGTGCATCCTGCAGTAGCTGCTCGGCACGACGCACATCTCCTACAGTACGTGCCAGGATTGCGTCCACATCTGCCAGGCTCCGGACTCGCTCTGCAATCGCACCCGCCAGGTACTGGATCTGCTCAGCTGAAGCTGGGATGGAGAGCTCTAGCACCCGTGTGGCCACCATCTCAATGCTATCAGGATCAGCCCCCTCCTCTATAGGGACACAACAAGAGCTTAAGAACATAGATTCTCCAGCATGGACATGACGATACAGTTTTGGGGTGTAGACTCAGGACATGTACATGGGATAGGGGTTTGTTACCAGGCATAAGGATATAATCACAAGAACAGGGACTATACAAGGGGCTCAGACTCAAGAACATGGGCCTGGGACCACATATGGGCAATAACTCAGGAGCCAGTCAAGGGATCATAAACACTAATCCAATGTAGTCCCTGAGGCTCAAGTATGAACCAAGGGAGATACAGACACGGGGAGTTGCCAAAGGGACAACCACATGGCCTGGGACACGTGGGAGGCTCACGGTTGAGGAAGTCCTTCACACTCTGGATAAGTTCTCGAAGTTCCTGGTTGGCCTGTTCCACCTGTCCCCTGGAAGCATTAGCCTTGTCCAGGGCTGCCTGGGCCCGCTGATGTGCCTCGCTTGCCTGCCGACGAGTCTCAGCCACTCTGCTGAGGATGCTACCACCTTCTACCAGTGCCCGCTGCAGCTCTGCCTGTGTGTGCCGGGCCCGGCCCAGTGCTAGGTCTGCTGTAGCCGCTGCCCCATTGCAGCTGAGGCCCCCACAGCGGGGCTTCCCATCCTCATCTCGACAGCCGGCACCCCCACAAGGGCTTGTAGCACAGGGTGCATCCCCTGGTGCTCCACACACCTGCCAGGCACAGAACAAGTCAGGGCCCTGTGGGAGGAACATCTACACCCACCTGTCCCACCCAACACTTGCACCTCACCAGCTCATTTATGTCTGTCAGGCTCAGGGTGTGGGTATGGGCAGAGAGCTTGCCGAGTGCCTGCTGGTTGGCCATGTGTTTGCTGTTGAAGTCCTCCTTCTGGGCATCCATCAGTGCCTCTGTCCGATGCCGAGCACTTGCCGAGTTGCTCACAGGGCTAGGTACTGCCAAGGCTGAGGTGTTGGCACGACGTTCTGCCTCTGCAGACTGGCTATGGGAATGCCGGATGCTGTCATAGGCACCTAAATTGGGCAGAGGCAGACAGTCAGCTGAAGACTGACCGTGGTCCACCTGCCTAGTTGGCTAACAACTCACCCAGGAAGTTTGAATGTTTGAGCAAGTCAAGATGCTGGTCGAGCTGCCGCAGTGTGAGATTAAGTGCAAGCCTGTCTCGCTCCAGACCACTTAATGCATGGTTGGCATTGAAGTTCTCATCTTGCACATCTGTCAGCTCTTCCTCGAGCTGAGTCAGGTGCTCAGTGGCCTCCCCAATTTCACGCCTGTGATGATGGAGAGGGGGCTATTTAGAGAGGCTTCAGCCCTGGTCCACTGGGCCTCTGCCCCATCCCACCATGTATTCTTAGGCCCTTCCGCACCGCAGCGCCTCTGTGGCCTCCACAAGCTGTGCAGTGGAGGTGGCTGAGGTGTTGCGGGCACCTACGATGCCCTGCACAATGCGCAGCTTCTCCTGCATATGCCAGAAGCTGCTCTCAAAGGCACCCAGCACACCCGTCTGCTGCAACTCCTGTGCCCGCTGCTCTAGGCGCCGTGTATGGGCAGCCAAGTCCTGCACCACTCGGTCCCAATCCCCGAAGCATGCATGGCAGGGATGGCAGGCAGGAAAAATTCCTGAGAAGCCACGGGCACACTGGTCACAGCGCACACCAGACACGCCTGGGCGGCAGCTGCAGTGACCTGTGGAGCGGTGACACTGAGGTGTATCTATTCCACGAGAGTCACAATCACAGGCTGCAAGAAAGAGCAGAGCACAGAGTTAGGGCCACTGTGGGGCATTCTTGGAAGTCCTCCATCCACCCTGTCCCCGCTGGCTCCCTCACCACGGCACTGCAACCCAGGGTCTCCCCAGTGGAGCTCTTGGCACTCAGAACAAGTCCGCCCTCCAAAGCCGGCACGGCAGTGGCACTGCCCTGTGAACTGGGGTGGGAACAAGGCAGAGTCAGAGCCTCTATCAGAGGCTGAGCCCTGGAGATAAGACAGATACCTGGCCCCATCTAACCAGGGATCTGCAGGAGGGTCCCATACCTCATTGCAGGTGGGGCCTCTGGCCCGGCTTGGGTGGCAGGCACAAGGCTGGCAACCATGGCCGCTGGTGAGGTTCCAGAAGTTGGGAGCACAGCGGTCACAGCTAGGGCCCTGGACATTGGGGAGGCATGGGCACTGCCCACTGCTTGGATCACAGTGGCACTGGTCAGGAGATGGGCATTGCTGGGGATCTGTGCCTAGCAGGTTGCATGTGCAGCCTGTGCCAACCAAGATGAGCACAGTAGTCAAGAGGAGGCCAAGAAGAAGAACCCCAATTCAGCCATGCCCTCCCACACTTATACTCACGGTGACAGCTCTGTCGGGCAGCCTGCCCATGGAAGCCAGGCTTGCAGTGGGCACAGTGTGGACCCTCTGTGTGGTGTAAACAGCGCAGGCATTGCCCCGTGTGGGGGTCACAGGCATCAGGATCCATTGGGTCAATGTTCCCACTGCACTCACACAGTTGGCACCGGCCACCTGGCCTTGATGGGTCCCCAAAGTGCCCAGGGGCACAAGCTTCACATCGCAGCCCTGCCCACGGTCAAGAGGAAGCTGTGAGTGCTCAGCCCAGCCAACTCACCCTGATCCCACGCCTGCCCCATCCACTCACCCGTGTAGCCTGTCCGGCAGTGGCACACAATCTGCTGGGAATATTCATCCCGGTGGCAAGAAGTAGCAAAGTGCCGTTGGCTCCCAGGGCCTTCAGGACAGGGACAGGGCCGGCACTGGCCCCCATATGGCAGCCGTGGGTCCCCGTGGAAACCAGCAATGCACCTGCAGGGAGGAGGAAGAAAAAATGTGTCGTCCCTGGGAAGCCTGCCCACCAACCAACCCACTCATAGCTGCTCCAGGCTCACCTTTCACAGTGCTCACCGCCTGTGTGATCACGGCAGCCCAGGCAAGCGCCTGTGTGGGTGTTGCACTCATCTGCATGCCCATTGCAGACACATGGCCGGCAGCTAGGGAATCCCCACTGGCCACGCTGGCAGCGGTCACAGCGAAGCCCAAAGGCACCAGTTCGACAGGGACATTGCCCACTGGTCTTTTCACAGAGACTGCTGAGTGCCCCCTCGTGGCTGCACTGGCAGGCTAGGAGCAAGGCAGAGCTGAGCCAGAGCCAGGGGAGGGGGTCTGAGGGGAGTGTGGGTGGGGGAGGGTCTCAGGGGAGTGTGGGTAGTGGAGGTCTAGGTGGGAAGGTCAGGAAATGGAAGAGAACTACAACTGACCCAGGTTGAGAGTAGAGGGTCCAAGACTTAGTTTGAGGAAAGCAGCAGCAGGTCCAGAAGGAGGAGAGAGAACAGTAATGGGAAGGAGAGAGAAGCATAGGAGGGAACAACGGGCAGGAGAGTACCTTGACAGCCCGTGGGGCCAAAGCCATAGTAGCCAGGGGCACAGAGGTCACAGCGGCGCCCAACCACTCCAGGCTTGCACAGGCACTGACCACCATGAGGGTTGCACTCAGAACTCAGTGAACCTTGAGGGTTGCACTGACATGCTGTGGGGAGGAGGGTTGGGCCAAGTCAGGCTGGGTCCCCACCTCTGCCCCATCAACCCACATCACAGACACTCACGCAGAGCACCATTGTAGATGAGGGTGGACAGGCTGATGAGGAGGGGCGCGCAGGCCTCAGAGGGAGAAGTCTTGCTGGGCACCAGACCCTCCTCGTGGCATTGGTAGCGTTCAAAGGTGGCCCGGCGCTCCAGGGCAGCAGCATCACCCCCACTAAACATCTCTAGCACCAGGACACGGGGCAGCAGCACCAGCTGAAGGAGTGAGCAAGGAAGATCGCAGTTCAGACCTGGGACCATGTAGGCATTGCCAGAGCACTTGCCTTAGCACTGCCACAAGCCTGCCCACCCTGGCACCACCATGGGCCTGCCTCTTCTGCCACAGACCCCTGCTATCCCTCAAGTCCCACACCACAGGCCTTGCCATCTTGGCTGGTGTGGGCAAGAGGAGATTATTCACCGAGTCAATGAGCAGGCCAGGTCCAGAGTAGGGAGTCTCAGGCTGGGCACTTCCCCCTGTCCGTACCAGCTTCAGATGCAGCTTGTAGGAGATACCAGGCTCAAGGCAGACAGGATTAGGAAACATCATGTACCTGGGGGCGAGTGGGGACAGGTGCAGTGGGTCATCTAGGGGCCCTGTACAAATCATCTGGGCCTCTCCCATCCTACTCCCAGCAACCAGGCCATCGGCCAAAGCAGAGACTATGGCTGGGTTGCGTTGGGCTGCGCTAGGCCAACAAACAGCTGGGCAGCCCAACAAAGAATCTGCACAGAATAGTCCCATAAAGGTGGCCCTCTAAAATCATACATCCACCTGTGAAGACTCACTGGAAATACTCATAAAGCCTGGAAACCCCAAGAATTTGCCAATTCTCCTCAACAACCACCTCACACTTCCTCCGAGCCCGACCTACAACCTACAACGGCTGCTCCTCTTCATCAACACTACGTCACCCCCTCTCTCTTTGTCTCCAAGGCTTTCCTTTCCCATTGTGCCGCAAACTCATACTTGGGTTCTTTTATCCCATCCCAAAAATTGTTCTTCAATCCCTCATCTTTTTTTCTTTTTCTTTTCTGATTTATTTATTTATTTATTTGAGATGCGGTCTCTGTTGCTCAGGATGGATGGAGTGCAGTGGCGCGACCTTGGCTCACTGCAGCCTTGACCTCCTGGGTTCAAGAGATCCTCCCACCTCAGCCTCCCAAGCAGCTGGAACCACAAGCACACGCCACCATGCTTAGCTAATTATTTTATTTTTTGTAGAGACAGGGTCTCACCATTTTGCCTAGGCTGGTCTTGAATTCCTGGGCTCTAGTGATCCTCCTGCCTCAGTGTCCCAAAGTGCTGGGATTACAGGCATGAGCCACCATGCCTGGTCTAGAGGAATTTTTTCTAAACACAAGTCACAGTTGGCAAAATGTCTATAATGGGCACAGCCAGGTTCAATATGTTATTCTCTTTCCTTCTGTTTGAATATTTACATGGTCAAAAACTAAAAGCAATAGGCCAAGTGCAGCGGCTCACGCCTGTAATCCCAGCATTTTGGGAGGCCAAGGCGGGCGGATCACGAGGTCAGGAGATCGAGACCATCCTGGCTAACACGGTGAAACCCCTTCTCTACTAAAAATACAAAAAATTAGCTGGGCGTGGTGGCGGGTGCATGTGGTCGCAGCTACTTGGGAGGCTGAGGCAGGAGAATGGCATGAATCTGGGAGGTGGAGCTTGCAGTGAGCCGAGTGAGCCGAGATCGCGCCAGTGCACTCCAGCCTGGGCGACAGAGCAAGACTCTGTCTCAAAAACAAACAAACAAACAAAACATAAAACAATGAAACAGGGCTGGGCGCGGTGGCTCACATCTGTAATCCCAACACTTTGGGAGGCCAAGGTGGGCAGATCACAAGGTCAGGAGATCGAGGCCATCCTGGCCAACATGGTGAAATCACATCTCTACTAAAAATACAAAAAACTAGCTGGGCGTGGTGGCGTGCACCTGTAGTCCCAGCTACTTGGGATGCTGACACATGAGAAATGCTTGAACCCGGGAGGTGGAGATTTCAGTGAGCCAAGATCGCACCACTGCACTCCAGCCTGGTGACAGAGCGAGACTCCGTCTCAAAAAAAAAAAAGAAAAAAAGAAAAAAAAACTACCCAAAATGTAATAGAACATTAATCAGACCAGGTACATCCCTGCTCAGAGTGCTCTGATGCCACAGCCCCACCACTACCACCCTCTACCACCACCACTGTGGACCCTCCTGATAGTGACACCAGGTGATTTCCCATTAATTCCTGCCTTGGCCTCTGGGCCTTAGACCCCTGAGAGAGCAGGCCTTGATCTGTCTACTTCCTTTCTGTGAACAGAGCCATGCCCAACAGGGCCTGGCAACCAGCATTCTGGAGGTATTCGAAAGAAGGAACAGATGAATGAGCTGTAGGGTCTTCCAGGTGCCCTGCAGGGAGCTTAGGGCTGGCCCCACAACCCCCTGCCATTGTGAGTGCTACCACCAGTGCCCTCACCTGGCATGTGGTTGCAGAGTCCCTTGGATGCGGTCATCCTTGGGCACCAAATGCCCACACAGGCTGTGGGCAGGCACAGGCCCTGGACGCTGCACAGTCAGTTCCAACTCTGCCCATTGCTCAGGGACCTGGGAAAACAGGATGATGGAGGAGATGCTCCCACATCCAGAGGTTCAGCTCCAGATTAGATAACAGGGTCTAACCTGGGGCTCTAAGCGCAGCAGCAGGTCATAGTCCATGGCTTTCGGCACAGAGGCCACCAGGAACTCCAGGGTCTGACCTTCCTGTAGCCGCACAAAGCCTGAGCCAGTCCAGGATGGAGTTTCCCCCGGGGTCACCAGGCGCTCTACCACATCGAGCACCTGGGAGATAATGCAGCCAGAGATGGAGGCTCAGGTGAGGCTTTGCCTCTTCTGCCACAGCCAGCCCCAAACCCCATTTCTCCTGTCAAAGCTAGATATCACCCCTATCCCCCCAAAAAGGTATTGCCCATAACCCCACCTCTCCAGTCATAGACGTGTCCACCCACATCCAGCCCTCTGCTTAGGGGGAGGCCCCACACCTGCCCTCGGGTGTCCTCAGCCTCCCAAATTAGGTAGTCCAGGAAGGGCCGGAAGTAGCCAGGTTGCACCTGCTCACAGCGTCGCCCAACCATGTGCTGGCGGCAGTGGCATTGACCTGTGGCCTCATCACACCTGGAGGGAGCTCTGTGGTTACTCAAGAAGGACCTCCTCTTCTGCTCAGGATCTTTCCCCATCCCTTCCCAGGCCCCCTTTACAACACTTACTGGGGATCCAAGGCACCACCCACGTCGCAGTCACAAGGGCGGCAGCCGAGCAGGTCGTGGCTCAGGCCCCAGTGGCCAGGCTGTGCGAAAGGAGTTGCTGGGGGCCAGAAACAGACCTCCAGACCCCCTCACCACCCAGCAGGAAGTCCCAACCACATGTCTTAGCCTCAATCACCCCCCAGTGAAAACATGCCCCCCAGACCACTGGCCCACACCCTTGGCCTCCCAGACCTGAGGCTTCTCAGCCAGGACTGGATCCTAAGCTCTCAGCACCCACCCACTGGCATAGGTATCACACCCCAGCCCTGTGCTCTAAGGACAAATCATGCCCCTAGAACTCCAGCCCCCTCCAGTCGCACCAGGCAGCGGTCACATCCATGTCCAGTCACTAGACGTTTGCAGTAACAGGATCCACTGTTGGGGTCACAAGGAGTGCTCCCAGGCACTGTGCCCCGTGCATTACATTGACATCCTGCAGGGAAGGAGAACCATCAGCACTTTGGGGAACTGTGGCAGTGCTCATGTTCAGCCGAGTCAGGAGTAAGAGGACAGGGGTTAAAGGTCAGCATAGAACTTAGGGCAGGAGACACATACGCCGGCAGCCCAGAGGGTCACTGATGCTGAGCCCAAAGAAGCCATCATGGCATTGCTGGCAGCGAGTGCCCACCACGTGTTCTTTGCAGCGACACTGGCCGGAGACCAGTCCCAGTGCAGGGTCATCATGGGAATCACAGCGACCGCCGTCTTGAGAACCCATGGGGTCACAATCACAGGCTGATGGCAAAAAGAGATACAGGGTCACTCACCCTATCTCAACTAGCTCACTGCCAGTCTTCTCCTAAGCCTAAGGGATCCCACCCTGGATCCCTGGTCTAGCTCTATCCCAAGCCCCTAACCCCAATTCCCTGCAATTTAGACAGCAGTCCAGCTCTCTAGTTCCTGCCCCAGGCTCAGCTTTCTCTCCCCCTGCCCAATCCCAGCCTCACAGCGGCACACAGCCGGATCCCGCAGGTCCTTGGTTGGGTCACGGTAGAAGAAGGGCCGACAGAGCTCACAGTGGCGCCCAGCTGTGTTATGCTGACATCCATCACACACACCTCCACTCACGTTGCCAGATGCCAGGTATACGGCCATGTCGAAGTGGCAGCTGTGGGTGTGCCCATGGCACTCACACTCTGGCAGGGGAGGAAGGGCAGGGCAAAGGCCACTTGAGGAACCAGGTCGCAAGGGTAAGAAGTAGGCCACCTTAGATCCCGATCACAGGCCAAAATTTGTGGGTAGGGGCTCAGGGACTTCAAGGCCTCAGCATCATACTGGTTCCCTACCCAGAGCAGACTGCAGAGGAGGATTGAGGGGGTCCCAAGGGGCATCAAGGCCTGCATACTCTTTGGATACAGCCTGGGTTTTAGGGGCTTGACCAACCAGCTCTAGGTTCTACCCAGGGCACAGCCAGGCTGCAGAGTGCTGGAGCTATGGAGGCCAAGATCTCACTCACTCCTACAGGCATGACTATGGCCGTCCTCAGCTGGATGCCAGGGCAGGTCATGATAGAAATCCTGACACTGCTCGCAGTTGAGGCCACGTGTGTTGTGTTTGCAGATGCAAGCTCCGTGCACCTATAGAGGTTGGCAGGCAGGTTGTCAGCACTGCTCAGCCATGTCCGCCCCTGCCCCTAGCCCTATCCCAACTGTCTGAAGCCCCTCACCATGCCCTCAGCATGGGCTGGTGCCCCTGGGGCGGGTGCACACTCTGAGGCGTGTCCGTAGCAGAAGCAGTTGCCACGTACAACCAGCTCATAGAGGGCATAGTAGTACTTCTCTCGGATCTCTCTCCGTGGGTCGAGCAGGTTGTCTCCCAACGTGTGTAGACGAGTCAGGTTCACCCGTAGGTTGGTGATCTTCAACAGGTCTGAGGTGGGAGAAGGGGTCGCCAACTGACCAGGCAGGCCCTTGCTGCCCCATGCCCACCCAGGGGCTCAGCTGCCAAGGTCACCTTGAAAGACCTCCTGTACACTGCCACCCGAGCTAAACTGGGCTTGGCACCTGCCCTAGGAAGCACCCAAAATAGTTACTGAGGCCCCAAATAGTCCCTCGCCGGACACAGACTATGCCAGACTCAAAGGGTGGAGCACTCACTCTGAATTTGTGAGCTGTAGGGGTCTGGGATAGGGATGGCAGGGTCCAGCACACGATAGATGACCTGGAGAGGCAGGGAGTTCATAGTGACACTGGACCTTGCCTCAGGCCCATCATCCCCAGCTTCCAGCTTCCAGCCCCCAGCCCAGATGCCAGTCCTCACCTCGCCTTCAGTGGATGGCTCAATCTCTGAGTAGCGGGACTCACAGACTACATCATCCCAGTGCCGTGGGGGGGCTAGTGGGACTCCTGGGAAGTCAGCCCCACAGTCATAGGAGAAATATCGGTACACATGCCAGGTGCGGCCAAAGTCTGCTGAGCGTTCCACCAGCATGGCAGCAGGGCGAAATGTCTGGGTAGGGGGGCATAGCTGATCAGCAGGCACCAGGACCCAAGCCCAACCTAGAGCCATCAAGAGCCCTGCTCAGCCCAAGACTGCCCTCAAATAGCTCACAGAGAGTGGGGGTGACTGGTGGAAGCCAGATAATGACCAGCAAGGGTAGCCACCTCTAATGGGGAGACTCAGGGTTCATGGGGCTCAGGGAGACAGTGCCTGACCCAGCCTGGGATTGGAAAGGCAGAAGAACATGTGCAAAGGCCTGGAGGCAAATGGAAGGTGTGAAGGGATGAAGAAGCCTCCTGCATCCATGCTCAAGGAGGCTGGGTTAAGGAGCTGATGCTCTGTCCAGGGGCAATGGAGAGCCAAGCAGGGTGATTCGGGCAGGCTCCCAGATATGCAGGCACCTTGAAGGTCATAATGAGGTGTGTGAAATGAAACTCAGCCTCCAGGTCCAGCTGGATGGTGACCGCAGGGATACCTGGGACAGGAGTCGGAAGTCAAGGACTCAAAGCTACTGGTGGGCAGCCCTGCTCACTTTTGCCCCACCCATGGCCTCACCATTCTCTGACTGCCACCAGGCTGCCCGCCGCTGTGGTGCGAAGCTGGTGACTACATTCTGGATGCGATGGCTGTGTGGGTTGTCTCTAGCAGAGAAGGGGCGCCGGGAGTCACAAAGGAAGCACTTCTTTTCGTCCTGGGTTGGATGGGGATTAGAATCAGTGCCTCAGGCAGTGCCAGCCCCACCCTGACTCGGCGTCGCACCCTGTCCCCAGCCACACCTGCAGGTGACTGACGATGCAGTAGGGCTGGGGGCCATTCAGGCCACAGGTGGATGAGGCAGTCAGTCTGTCAGCTCGGCCCACCAGCAGGTCGCCCGTGGCGGGGTAGCAGCTTCCCCTGGAACAGCCAGGCACATCCGGGGCAGGGGCCTGTGCCAGTGTGGCAGCCAGCACTGGGGACAGTAGTTCAGTCAGTTCTGCTGAGTTCCTATCCGGTGGCCCCACCTCATGTGCCCCAAGGGCAACTACCAGGATCTACCATCATATTCCACAACCCCCAGCCCCCACCAGGCCCTCTCACCGCTTAGCAGTAGGCCCAGTCGAAGTTCCCAGGGCAGAGGCTGTCCCCTCCCTCCTTCCCTTGAGGTCAGCTCCATCCTGAAGAGGAGAACAGGGATAAGGGGAGGTGAACGGTCTCGGGCCCGAGCCCTCCTCCTTGCTTTGGGGTTCCGTGTCAACTCTGCCTGCGGGTCTTTGGCCTGTTTCCCTCCAGGCCCTCTGTCAGTTCCCAGGTCTGTCCAGCGGTCCCTCCAACAGCTTAGAGTCTAGCGACTTAGAGCGAAGTTGGGAATCGCGGCAGGAAGGAAAGGCCGGAGAGGATTCTGGGCAGGAGCGCAACACCGGGCGGAGAGCGCCCCCACCCCAACCCTACCCCTTCCCTCCGGAAACTGCCTTAGCCCCAGGAACCAGAGACTTCACCCACAAATCTTTATTGTGCCCCCAAGCCCAAACCTATACGAGGGCCAGGGGAAGGTAAGGGGTTTGGTGCTTTAAACTATCCTTGGAAGAGGACTCACGAAGTTGGGGGCATGGCAGGAGCAAATGAGAGAGATCTGATCTTCGGGATCTCCAACTCTGGACCAAGGAGCCTATAGTCTTTTCCCCTCAGCGTCATGGGCGCCGTGGAAATTACCATCAACTCAGCCGTTTGATCCCAGGGCTCCAGCATCAACAGAGAGGCTGGAGGGCACAAGCAGGATCACCAAATTCCCCTATTCAGGGCTGTGGGGGGCTCTCGGGTAGTCCTAGGGACTGGACAGGATGGGGCTGGGGGAGAGATGGGGAAAGTGCACACCCAGCCGGAAGCACAGCTCCAGGGGGGTCATTGCCTCCCCCACCAGTCACTACGGTAAGTAGGCACGAGAAGTGCTGCTGGTTTCCCTGTATGGAAATAGGCTCTGGGTGGTGGACACTGGACCAGAGCTACGGCGAGCGACTCCGGATCTTGTGGCTATTTATCCGCTCCAGACTTTTTGGCCTGCCGGGATCGCAGGAGCCTGGGGTTGGAATGTGCGCGGCGGCGTGGAGGGGGAGAGAAGGAGGAAAGTGGGTGGGGGACATGGGGCGCGCCCCACCCAGGGCCCTGGGAACGGGAAATTGGGGGAAACATGGGGTCCGCCGGTCTTTAGGGCTGGGTCTGGCCTGCCGCCTCCGCAGTCCCGGCAGGGAGTGCCCTGAGCTGCCATCCAGGGAAGAAAGCTGATGAGAGTTCCTCAGGGGAATCACCCCACTTCACAAAGGAGCATGGGGGCGGCGGGGGTGGGGGTCAGTCAATCCGTTGGACTTTAGGCATCGCTGGGAGTTATTCTGGATATCCGGAGTAGAGGTCTCCAGTCACCCTGAGGATCATGTAGTCAACCTGGGGGATCAGGGATACTAGAAATTACTGAGAATTTAATTTTTTTTTTTTTTTTTTGAGACGGAGTGTCGCTCTGTCGCCCAGGCTGGAGTGCAGTGGTGAGATCTCGGCTCACTGCAACCTCTGCCTCCCAGGTTCAAGCGATTCTCCCGCCTCAGCTTCCCAAGTAGCTAAGATTACAGGCACCCACCACCAGGCCTAGCTAATGTTTCTATTTTTAGTAGACATGGAGTTTCACCATGTTGGCTAGGCTGGTCTCGAACTCCTGACCTCAGGTGATCCTCCTGCCTCTGCCTCCGAAAGCGCTGGGATTACAGGCATGAGCCAGTAAATAGTGCCAGGCCCCATTTATTTATTTTGAGTGGAGAATGCCAGCACTGTCATCTCACAGTTTTAGACCACTCAGAGATAAAGGTGTATCAGAGTCTGGGACACTAGATGGCCTCAGGGAGTTACATGATCTGTCTGCTTTCTCAAGGTCAGAGGGCCACTGGGGGACATCGTGGGGCCACATGGGGGGGTCACTCAGGGTCAGTGGGCACTCAGTAGGATCTTTGGTCTCCCAAGGCCAGGAGATTCCTGGATCACTCTAGGGCCACTTTGAGTTACCCAGGTGATCCCACAGTCCTTCTTAATGGCTTCTATAGACAGTAATTAGCAGGTGGCATACTTATTGGTGGCAAAGCACATCATGTGCCCAAGCAGCTCAGCTGCCTGCTGCTCCAGGGCCTGCAGGGTGGCTGCCTTCTTGCCCAGTGCCTGTGTATTCTGTGTCAGGTAGCACTCCAACCCTGAGGTCAGGTCATCTGAGCCAGGCTGTGATCCCTGGCTCTGACCTCTGATCCTGGCCCCAGTCTCTATCACAACCCTGACCCTGACCTAGCCCTAACCTTAAATAAACCCTGGACCTAATCAACACTTGATCCCTGGTCTAAACCTTGACCCTAGCCCTGATCCCTACATGAGTCAAGATCTGATTTGGACCCAGCCTTAACCCTTCCACAACATCCCTGTTCTGGCCTTGACCTTTCCATCTGACCCTAAACCCTTCCCTGTGCCTGCCCTACTGCAGGCCAGCCACGCACCATGCAGGCAGCTGAAGCTGCTTTATGCCTTCTTCAGGAGCTCCTGGGCCTCAGCTCAAGCCTGCTGCACGCATTCTTTTGCATCCTGCACAGTGGCTACCAGGCCATATGTGTCCTCCTGCAGCTCCGCCACAGCCAAAGGGGCCACCTGCAACTCCTAGGGCAGGGCTGGACCCGAAACCCCACCCCACCCAGAATATATTGCCTCAAATATATTACTGCCTAAGGTTCCTGGAGAAAAGGAGAATTTAGAACTGAGATCCCGCCTCAGTCCAGTGTAGCCCAGCCCCAGCCCAAACCCCACTTTCCACTGTTCCAGAGGGGTCCCTGAGACCTCAGTGCCCACTCTTCCCCATTTCATCTTGCCCAGGCCCTCAGCCCTGCCTACAACTCATGCTGCCCATTCTTCTGCCTCCTGGGCCTGCTGCTGACTCAGGACAAAACATGCCCTGAGCACCTTAGCTACACTGGACAGATGCCCTGGGACTGGGGTCACCTCAACTGCCAGTGCCATCTGGGCCAGGCGCCCTACTACCTCGGGCAAGGGTTAGGGGGTCACAGAGAGGACACAGCACAGTAGCAACTAGGCTGAGTGTTATCATGGTCAGGGTACTTGGTGGCACTGTGGTATCATAGTGAGTCAAGAATGTCAGGAAGAATGGAAATCACAGCAGTCATTGAACAAGGGATGTAAAGGAGCTGAGAGTATAAGTGGGGTATCACCTCCTGTACAGTGCCCTCCAGGCCTTCAAGTGCCAACTTCACTTCCCTGTAGCCCTTGCTCTGCGGGCCCTGCATGAATTCCATTCCCCCCTCAGCCAGCACCCCCTGAACATCCAGTGCTTGGTGCTGGGCCCAGGTTGTACCCTCCTTGAAGAACACAGGTGTTCAGTTAGGCATCCCTTTTCTGCCCACCCTCTGACTTCCACCTCCAGCCTCCTGGCCCTTCACCTGGTTCACTCTGCCTGATGGAGGATGCCTTCAGCTTCGGGCAGCTTCTGGCCCATGGCATCCAGTACAGTGAGAGCACCCTGGATCTGACCCAGCAGAAGAGCAATGCCTACTGCCCCCACCTTGGGGAAGGGACACTGACAGCCAGCTCCACACTTGTGTCCACACCTTTGTCTGTGGGGAAGAGGGTAGGGATCTTAGACCTGAACCCCGAACTCTGAGCCAACGAACCCTGACCCTAGCCTCTCACTGATCCTGCCTTAGACACAACTATCCAGTGGTGTGCTGGAGGCTTACAAGAGGCAATTGTTGGCTGGGCGCAGTGGCTCATGCCTGTAATCCCAGCACTTTGGGAGGCCAAGGCAGGCGGATTGCCTGAGCTCAGGAGTTCAAGACCAGCCTGAGCAACACGGTGAAAACCCATCTCTACTAAAATACAAAAAATTAGCCAGTCATGGTGGTGTGCGCCTGTAGTCCCAGCTACTCAGGAGGCTGAGGCAGGAGAATTGCTTGAACCCAGGAGGCGGAGCTTGCAGTGAGCCAAGATCACACCACTGCACTCTAGCCTGGGCAACAGAGCGAGACTCTGTCTCTAAAAAAAAATTTAAAAAAATAATAAAAAAAAAAGGGTAATCCCAGCACTTTGGGAGGCCAAGGCAGGCAGATTACAAGGTCAGGAGTTTGAGACCAGCCTGGCCAATATAGTGA